>NW_026657159.1:0-5127 GCF_009828535.3 Hylobates moloch | reverse complement strand
TATAATATATATTTTATATATATATATATTAAATGAGAAGGGTATCAAAATGGTACAACCAAAATAAATAAAACACAAAAAAGTCAGTAGAGGAGGGAATAGGGAATAAGGAACAAAAAAATAGATATGACATAGAAACCATATAACAAAATATCAGAAACACATTTTTCCTTATTAGAAACACTTTGAGTATAAATAAATTGAACTCTCCAGACAAAAGGCAAACATAGGGAGATGGATTTAAAAGCACAATCCAACTATATGCTATCTATAAGAGACTCACTTTAGAACCAAAGACACAAACAAACTGAAAGTAAAAGGGTGGGAAATAACATTCCTTACAAACAGTAACAAGATAGATAGGTTAGCTATACTATTATTGGACAAAGTCTATTTAAGTCAAAAACTGTCACTAGGGACAAAGGAAGACTTCTATTTTCTGGTCCAGTGTGTAAGAAGCTTCGAAACTGTCACTTGGTCCTAGAAGTAAATAAGAAGCTGAACAAACTGAAAAATTAACAACTCTTCTTATATCTATCAGAGGAGTGAGGTCACAGGGCAAACCACTGCCTGCAAAGTTGGAAATGTAGACAAGCAAATACAGATAATGACAACTTAATAGAGCAGAAAATCCTGAGTAGAAACCTTCATGGGAACTAGGATTAGGGTAAAAACTTGAACTATAGTCAGAGAATTTGTGGTGGCTCAGAGTGGACAAGTCTGAGGGTTAACGGCTCTATAGAAGACCAATCATAGGTCTTTATCCCCGCTTTTAAGAGTTTTATTTCCAGGATTTCTATTAAGTTCTCACAGTAAATATTAGAGAAAAATATGTTTGTGCTTTTGACAGAGGCAGGAAAGAAGGAACAATTTTGAAATACACCAGAACATTCTGTTTTTCTTAGTAAAGACTGCCCTATTTACCACAATTCCTTTTACTCAGTATATCTTATATGTCTATCCAGAAAAAAATGTATACAACGTATACTAAAAGTAAAACAAAAAACAAGAGAAAAAAACATAGCTTGAAGAAACAGCAAGCATCAGAACCAGACTCAGATATGGCAGAAGTGTTGGAATTATCAGACCAGGAATTTAAAACAACTATGATTAATATACTAAGAGCTCTGTTGGATAAAGGAAACAAAGGATGACATAACATATTAATAAAAAGTCAATTCATCAAGAAGATATAAAAATTTTAAATATATGAGCAACAAACAACAGAGTCCTGAGATATATGAAGCAAACATTGTCAACATTGAAGGGAGGAATAGATAATTCTATAATAATAGTTGGAGACTTCAATGCCTTATTTTTCATAATGAGTAAAAAATCTAGACAGAAGTTTAAGAATAAAACATAAGATTTGAACAACTCTACATAACAACTAGACCTAACAAATATATAGAACACTTCACCCAACAACAGCAGGAGATATGTTATTTGCAAGTCCCGTGAAACATTTTCCCGGACAGATTATATTTTGTGCCACAAAAAGTCACAATCAATTTAAAAAGATTGAAATAATAAAAAGTATTTCCATGCCCCTGCACTCCAGCTTGGGCAACAGAGCGAGACTCTGTCTCAAAAAAAAAAAAAAAAGGATCTGCTCTGGCTACAATGGAATAAAGCTAGAAATCAATAGCAGAAAAAAAAATGTAAAATTTACCAATACATGGCAAGGAAACAACAAATTCTTAACTAGCCAATGAGCCAAAGAAGAAATCACATGTGGAATTTGAAATACTTTGAGACAAAAATAAAAACAACATAGAAGAACTATAGAATGCAGAGAAGGCAGTACTCAAAGAAAATGTATAGCTATAAACACCTACATTATAAAAGAAGAAAGATTTGAAAGCAAAAACCAAACTTTATACTTAAGGATCAAGAAAAATAAGGGAAAACTAAGCCTAAAGCTAACAAAAGGAAGTAAATAATAAAAATTAGACCAGAAGTTAATTAAATATTAAAACGATAGAGAAAATTAATAAACCCAATGTTTTACTCTTTGAAAAAAATAGACAAAATTGACAAATCTTTAGCTATAATGACTAAGAAAAAAACAGAGAAGACACAAGTAACTAAAATCTGAAATAAAAGTGAAGACATTACTATTGATCCTATAGAATTAAAAGAGATTATAAGATAATGTTCTGAATGATTGTATGCCATCAAATTAGATAAACTTGATGAAATAAACCGTAGGGAGTATTCAAATTGCATAAAATGATCCTAGAAGATCTTAAACCTATATTAAGTAAATAATTGAACGAGTAATCAAAAACTTCCAAAAGAGGAAAGTCAAGGACCAGAGGGGTTGATTGGTGAATTGTAACAAACATTTAAAAAGTGATTAACACCAAATTGTCTCAATCATTTCCAAAAAATAAGAGTTGAAAACACTTTCCAATAATTTTGCAGCCTGTATTACCGATACCAAAGCTAGGCAAAGACTATTCATTATAAATATAGATTTATCCTAGGAATGCAAGAGTAGTTCAGAATAAGAAAATAATCGGTTATAAGACTTCACATTTGTAAAATGAAGGAAAAACCCACATGATGATTTCTATTAGTGAAAGAAAAGCATTTGACAAAATTCAGCACCCTTTCATGATTAACACACTCGGAGAACAAGAATAAAAGGGATCTTCTTTAATGTGAAAAAAGCTATTGATGAAAAACCTACAGCTACCATGATAGCCAATGGTGAAAGACTGAAAGCTATACTGCTAAATTGAGGAACAAGGTAAATACGCTCATTTTTACAAGTGCTATTCAATATTGTCCTGGAAATTCTAGCCAGAACAATTAACTAAGAAAAAGAAATAAAAAATTGGAAAGTAAGAAGTAAAACTCTATTTGAAGATGACATGATTGTATATATACAACATTTCTGACTTTCCACAAAAAAGCTACTATAGATAATAAACATTCAGTATGTTGTAGTGTACAAGATCTATATGCAAAAACCAGTTGTTTCTATATACCAGCAACGAACAATGCTTTAAGAAAATTATGAAAACAATTCCATTTACAAGAGCATTCAAAGAATAAAACAACTTGAAACAAAAAAGTACAAGAAAGTGAGACTTGTTCACTGGAAACTACAAAATAGTGCAGAAAGAAATTAAAGAAAAACTAAGTAAATGCAAAGACATCTCATGTTCATGCATTGGAAGAGTTAATATTGTTAAGATGTCATTGCTAACCAAAGTGATCTACAGATGCAATTCAACTCATATTAAAATTCCAATGACCTTTTTTGCAGAAATGAAAAAGCATATCCTCAAGTTCATGTGGAAATACAAAGGCCCCTAAATATCTAAAACAATGTTTTAAAAGAAGTACAAACTCATGCTTCCTGACTTCAAAACTTACTACAATGCTACAGTAACCAAAATAGTGCAGTACTGGCATAGAGTAGACATATAAACTAATGGAATGGAATTAAGAATCCACACGCAAAACCATACGAATATGGTCAATTGATTTTCAACAAGAATGCCAAGACGATTCAGGAAGAGTGCCAAGACTCTTTAACAACTGGCACCGGGACAACTGCATATTTACCTGCAAAAGAATACGGTTTTGCTTTTACCTTACGACAAATACAAATATGAAATAAAAATAGGTCCATGACTTAAAGAGCTAAAACCACAGATCACCTAAAAGAAAATGTAAGAGTAAATCTCAATACACTCGAATTTGGAAATCGACTTTTTGTATAACGCCAAAAGTATGAGCAACAAAATAATATATGTATATATTATACATATACACACACACAAGCACATGTATACATATATATGTATATGTATGTGTGTGTGTATATATATATGACTTCATCAAAATTAAAATTTTATGCATTAGGGAAACCATCAAGACAGTAAAAAGAGTATACACAGAATGGGGAAAAACATTTGAAAGTTGTGTATCCAATAACGGTCTACCATCCAGAATATATAAAAAATATCTACAAGTCAACAACAAAAAGACAAGCAGCCCAATTTTAAAAACGGGCCAAAAACTTTAATACACATTTCTCTAAAAATATACAAATGGCCAGTGGCACATGAAAAGATGTTCAACATTATTTGTCACTAAGGAAAAGCAAATCAAAACCACCACGTAATGCCACTTCTCATTCCTGAGGATTGCTACAATAATAACATAGTTTTTATAAAAAAGGGGGAATAACAAGTACAATTGGTTCTCCAAATCTATGAGCATCAGAGGACTGGATTCAATTAACTTCCTATCAAAAATATTTGGAAAAATAAATTCTAAGAAATTCTGAAAAGTAAAACTTGAATTGGCTCGGCATCAAGCACTACGTTGAATCCACGCAAGTAAAGTGCTGTGTAGGCATTCTATTCGGTATTATAAATAATCTAGGGATGACATAAATATGTGAGAAAATGTGCATAGTTTACATGTAAATGTGGTGCCATTTTATGTAAAAGACTTGTGGGTCCCCAGAGTTTGGTATCTGGGCAAGGGGTTGTGGGGGAAAGAGAATGGGGGTAGGTCCTGGAACCAATCCTTCGCAGATATCAAGAAATTATTTTATTACCAAGGTTGTAGAGAACCATTAACGTTGCTCATGGGAATGAAAAATGGTGCTGCCACTGAGGAAGATATTTTGGGGGTTCCTTAAAAAGTTAAATATAGAATTATCATATGACCCAGCATTTCTACTTTTAGGTATATGCCCCTGAAATTAAAAACAGGCACTCAAATACTTACTTGTACCTTAATATTATTGGCAGCACTATTCGTAATAACCGTAAGACGAAAATAACCCAAATGGCCATTAAGAGATGAATGTAGAGAAAATTTATGTTATATACATATGATAAAATATTCTTCAGCTGCAAAAAAGGAATAAAGTATTGATACATGCTACAACTTAGAGGAACCAAAAAGAAAAAAAACTCCAAGTGAAAAGAAAACAGAGAAAAAAGAGGATATATTCTATGATTCCATTTGTATAAAATATCCAGGATGTATAAATCCATCGATACATAATGAGGATTCATAGTGTCAGAGGCTGGGGGAATGAGGGAATGATGAGTAGCTGTGTAAAGGGTTTGAGATTTCTTTTGGGGGTGACAAAAC
>NW_026657158.1:0-5127 GCF_009828535.3 Hylobates moloch | reverse complement strand
TAGTAGAGATGGGGTTTCACCGTGTTAGCCAGGATGGTCTCAATCTCCTGACCTCAGGTGATCCACCCGCCTCAGCCTCCCAAAGTGCTGGGATTACAGGCATGAGCTACCATACCCAGCCAGCATTTCCTTATACTAATGACAAACTATCTGAAAAAGATATTAAGAAATTAATCCCAGGCCGGGATTCAATGTAATTTCTATCAAATGTAATTCCTATCAAAATTCCAATGTCATTTTTCAAGGAAATAGAAAAAAAATCCTAAAATTTGTACAGAACCACAAAAGACCCCAAAGAGCCAAAGCAATTTTGAGCAAAAAGAACAAAGGTGGAGTACCACACTACCTGACTTCAAAATGTACTACAAACCTAATCAAATGGCATGGTACTGGCATAAAAGCTAACACAAAAACCAATGGAACAGGATAGAGAGCCCAGAAATAAACTCATGCATTTACCATCATCTGATTTTCAACAAAGGCACCAAGAACACACAATGGAGAAAGGACAATCTTTCAATAAACGGTATTAGGAAAACTGAATATCCACATGTAGAAGAATGAAATTACACCCTTATCTCACAGCATATACAAAAATCAACTCAAACTGTATTAAAGACTTAAATGTACGGTCTGAAACTGTAAAACTACTAGAAGAAAACATTGGGAAAAGAAGCTCCATGACACAGGCCTGGCAAAGATTTCTTAGACTTGACCCCAAAAGTATAGGCAACAAAAGCAAAAATAAACAAATCAGATTGTATCAAACCAAAAGGCAAAGGAAACAACAGAGTGAAGAGATATCCCAGAATGAGTGAAAATCTTTGCAAACCATGCATCTTATATGGGGTTAATATTCAAAATATATAAGGAATTCAACTCAATAGCAAGAAAACAAAGAACCCAATATAAAAATGGGCAAAGGACCGAATAGACATTGCTCAAAAGACATACAAATGGCCAACAGATATAAGAAAAAATGCTCTTCACAACCAATCACCAGGAAAATGCAAATTGAAACCACAATGGGCTATCTCCTCACACCTGTTAGAATAGCTATCATCAAAAAGATGAAAGATAACGAGGGCTGGAGAAGGTGTAGAGAAAAAGGAACTCTACCGCAGTTGGTGGGAATGTAAATTAATACAGTGATTATGGAAAACAATATGGAGGTTCCTCAGAAATCTGCAAACAGAATTACCATATGATCCAGCTATCCCACTTCTGGGTATATGGCCAAAGGAAATAAAACCAGTATGGTGAAAAAATATCTACACTCCCAAACTCATGGCAGCATTATTCACAATAGCTAAGATACAGAAGCAACCTAGATGTCCCTTATCATATAAATGGATAAAGAAAATGTTTATATATATATATATGTCAGAATACTTTTTAGCCTTAAAAAGAAACTCGGCCAGGTGGGGAAGCTCACGCCTGTAACCCCAGCACTTTGGGAGGCCGAGGCAAGGGGATCATGAGGTCAGGAGATCAAGACCATCCTAGCTAACATGGTGAAACCCCGTCTCCACTAAAAATACAAAAAATTAGCCGGGCGTGGTGGCGGGTGCCTGTAGTCCCAGCTACTCGGGAGGCCGAGGCAGGAGAATGGCATGAACCCGGGAGGTGGAGCTTGCAGTGAGCCGAGATGGCGCCACTGCACTCCAGCCTGGGCGACAGAGCTAGACTCCGTCTCAAAAGAAAAAAAAAACAAGAAAACTCTGTCATTTATGACAGCATGGATGAACCTAGCAGACAGTATGCTATGTGAAATGAGCCAAGCACAAAATGACAAATGCCTTGATGATCTCACTCATATGTGAAATCTAAAAAAGTTGAACTAATTGAAGTAGAATGGTGGTTATCAGAGGCTGGGGGAAAGGGGAAGATGGGAAAAGGAAAGATGTTGATCAGACAGTACAAAATTTCAGTTAGATAGAAGAAATAAGCTTTAGTGATGTATTGCACAGAGTGGTGACTATAAGAAGTAATGCATTATATATTTCGCAATTATTAAAAAATAGATTTTACATATTTCCAACACAAAAAAAATATAAGTATGTCAGCTGATGGATTTGTTAATTAGCTTGATTTACTCATTCCACAATGTAAACATATATCAAAACATCACGTTATACCCTACAAATTATTATAAAATTATTTGTCAATTAAAAATAAAATTTTAAAAAACAAGAGCTCAAATTACAAAGCAGAAAAAAAGAAGTCAAGGAGAGATGACTAGTTGGAAAAAAAAGAGAGTCGCTTAGCAATAAGGGCAGAAGCATTAGAAAAATAAAATCAGAAGAAACAGAAATTAGGAATCCACAATCATTGATTCTACTTTCTATTTCTACTGACTTTCCTTGCTGGTGGCTGCTTTGATTCTATGCATATACTTCCCAATAAAAATGGTACTGTTTTCATTTATGATAAATTAGTAATAAATGTTTTTGTCTAATATATTACTACTATCCCAAGAAATCAACCTTGACTACTCGCGTCCCCTACTCCCAACATTACACAGGCCACCTAGTCTCACTCGATCTCCTAAATATGTATCTCTCTAACCTCTCCCTCTTTTCTATCCCCAGATAACTGCAGAACCCTTGTAATTGGTGTTCCTGTCTTCAGTCTTCTTTCATATCCCCACCTGCTTCCAAGTCATCTATCTTCCATTCAATAATTCATTCAACAAATATTTAAGCCCCTACTAATCCTTCTGAAAATGTTAGTCTACTATACCCAATGCAATTTTCCAACTGAAAAGGGCTGGAAACAATCTAAACGTCCATCAATAGTAGGCTCATTTTAAGTAAATTGTGGGCCTTCAATAAAGTGGAAAATTAAGCAGCCATAGGAAAGAAAAAAGAAGAGGGGGATATAAAAGGATGCTTTTGATATATTGATATGGAAAGATCTCACCATGATGAGCTACAAGAACAAAGCAAGGTACACAAACGGTAAGTATGGTATGCTGTCATTAGCATGAAAGTAGGTTGAGGGATACAGGTTCACATATTTTTGTATTTACTTATATTTGCAGAACATAGCTCTGAGGAAATACATAAGAAATGCATGCAGTGGTTGTCTGAGGGGAAGGCTACCGGGTAAATGAAAAATTGTTCACTATATACTCTTCTATATGTTTTTAAATTTTTAAACCACGTAAATATACTACCTGTTTAAAAAAATAAAGTGTCAATCTGACCATATTACTTTCCTACTTAAAATTGTCAGGAATTCCTATCACCTTTCAGAATAACATATATAAACATCAGAGCTCATCTCTCACACTCTCTCTTGCCCTGTGTTTCACCTGCATTTCCATAAACCACTTGTGTCTCTTTGTAAATATTGTCATGGTTCAAGGATCACCTCCTCCAGGAGGCCTTTCCTGCCTGCATATCCCTCTAGCTCATGTGCCCTCACGCACAGAGTGTGTGTGTGTGTGTATTTTTTTTTTTTTTTAAGAGATGGAGTCCCACTCTGTCACCCCACGCTGGAGTGCAGAGGCGTGATCACAGCTCACAGCACCCTTGATCTCCTGGGCTCAAGCAATTCTCCCACCTCAGCCTCTATGCAGCTGGCACTACAGGTGAACACCAACACACCCAGCTAATTTTTTTTTAGTACACATGAGGTCTTGTTATGTTGCCCAGGCTAGTCTCCAACTTGAGTTCAAGTGATACTCCTGCCTCAGCCTCACAAAGTGCTGGGCTTACAGGAATGAGCCACTGCACCCCACCCAAAGTATCTTAATTCTGTGTTTTCATCTTCCCTAGAACCTAGGCTCTTTGACGACCAGAAATGAATCTTTTATTTCTATATCCCCAGTGCCTGGCATGGTGCATGGTCCACAGCAGACACAAAAAATCTTTACTAATTGAATGAGGTCATGACTGTAATGAGGAATTTATCATTTGAATTATGCATAATTATAAAAATGCTATTTAATTTATAACAGTTCCAGCCATGCAATCATGACCCACTGTGGACTACTGGCCAAGTTTTTTTTTTTTTTTTCCCTTCTTTCATTAACCATCAGAGATAGCCAGTGCTGAATAAGCCAAGTTTCCATTCTGAAGACAATAGATGAAAATAGCCTGGATCACTCTGAGTGGATCATAATTTCTCATTTATACTAATGAAATAAAGTTTTCTGTCCTACAAATGTCAAATGTCATTCAAGTGAAAACGAGAGAATCAAGTGTCTCACTCTGTAGGATCCGAAGCCACATAAAAAGGACCATTTTAGTCAACTCTTCACTGAAGGTTCAAATTCAAACAATCCATATCTCCTCCAATCTGAAGGTGAGATAAACCCTTCCCGGCCACACCACAGCTTCTGCCACTGCCACTCAAGCCAGAAGTATAAGTCAAGTCAAGAATGACTCTATTATTCATTGGAATAACAGAACCATATGTGGGCTACACACTTAGGCCATGTGCAGTGGGCATTGCTATTTTGGTCCATCCAGCACCCAATCCCTCTACTTCTTGTAAAATACTGAAGTTCCTTTCCAAAACCATTTCTTAAGCTTTCTAAGTGGCCCAGGGGTACTGGATGACTCTATCCTACTTCCCACCCCTCACCAAGCCTGGCCAACCACAGCATTCTTTTGACCACAGAGATGTAATTAGGGATAGGCCCAAGACCCAATCAAAGTTCATCTTTGAACTTTTGCTGGAGATAGCAGGAAAGAACTTTTTCTCTTCTAGTTATCTTATCAGTAGAAGAAGGGACATTACCTGACAATGGAACCGATTATGCAGAAGAGCCAAGAGATCCCCAAAGAGAAAGGCCTTGGAGATGCTGCCTGAGGCCCTGTATCCAGGCGTGTCTGGGGCCATATTTACTCTTGAACTTCCCAACTAGGGGAGCTATAAATGTCCCTTCCAGCTTTTTCCTGCTTAAGCCAGTCTTGTCTTTTTTTCACTTGCTACCGTAAGATTTTTGTCTTGTACACAAAAATAGAATCAGCTCATACATAATTTTTTGTGTAACTTCTTCTCCTTTTCCTTCTTTCCTCTCCTCAACCCTAACATTAACAGCTAAAGGCTCTTGTTCTGAGTCCCCACTAATAAAAAATAAAATAAAATAAAATAAAATAAAATAAAATAAAATAA
>NW_026657157.1:0-5127 GCF_009828535.3 Hylobates moloch | reverse complement strand
TCTGTCTTTATGCAGACTACATAACTAAATAGTGTGTGTCTAATTTGTTGTTCTACATACAAAAATATTTTATTCCTTTTCTCTATTTTCTGGAAATTTTTGTATCAACTATTATAGTATGTGTTCTGCTATAAACAACTGAAAATTCAAGCTTGTTTAAATTTACTGGGATTTATAAGATTTACAGCCTGATGCATCTGTAAGTCCAGAAGAAAGTTATACAGTATCACCTAAGAGAAAAACACGCTTGATTATAAAAAAATTAATCTCTTGAGAACTTCGAAGAAGAGTATTGAGATTCATCCTTATTGGTCCACTTAAGTGACATGCCAAACCCAGAACCAATGACCTGGCCAGGATAATGAAATATGCTAATTGGCTTACATTGCTCCTGGTACTGGATCTTGTGTCAGCTCACCTCATTCCAAAGTACATCAAGAGAAAAGGAGGATGAATGAAAATGTGGATTCAAGAAAGGAGAATGATTATAGATCCTAGGTAAGCTAATACCAACATCCACTACAGTTACAGTTCATACTCAGATTTCGCTGATATCTTCAACAAGGCCATACAATTTGCAAATTGATCATTAATTTCTAATTCTTATTGAATTTTTATAATCAACAGGGATACTTATTCTTTTTTAAGCCCATAAACAAATGACTCAGTGCTTAACTTTCTTAAAAAATGATTAATGCAACATTCTACAGTAAAATTTCATAAAGTCAGAAACTTGAGTTTATTTCATGCATCTATATTTTCCTAGATCTATAAACTTCAGTGACTCATTTAACAGCTCTGATTCACAGGTTTCTTTTCTCTGCATCATGAAGATTATTGTCATCCTTTTCCTTTAGAGCAAAGACTTGTCAACACGTTGCTACCAGACACTTAACAATAGGGGTTGACATTTTAGGTAAAAGAGTAAAACTAGAACCCTATATGATGAAATTTTGATCAAAATATATTCTATATTCTTCAGTCATAGAAGAGAATACTATTCCCCATTCTTCTGATTTCTCTGCAGTGAGATCCACTACAAGCTAATTTTTCTAGTCTCTTTCTTGCTTCATATCTTTTACTCATTCTTTTGAATAAGGAGAATGTTACTTGGTTCGTGGGAAACAGCCATTTATCCTTCTTTTTTTGATTGTGTAGAATTAATCTATTAAAATATTCTATGTGCTGAATTATGTGCCACCAAAACTTACATATTCAACCCCTAACCACCACTGTGATGTGTATTTGATGATAGGACCTTTAAGAGGTAATTAAGGTTAAATGAGGTCATTAGGTTGGGGCCCTAATCCAATAGGGCTGGTGCTCTTACAGGAAGAGAAAGAGACATAGACATCACTCCTCAATATGTAGACACATCAAGAAGGCAGCCATCTGCAAGCCAGGAAGGAAGATCTCACCAGAACCTGACCATGCTGGCACTCTAATCTTAGACTTCCAGCCTCCAGAACTGTGAGAAAAAAAAAAAAAAAAAGGAATTTCTGTTGTTTAAGTCACTCATTCTGTGGCATTTGCATTTGCCATTGTTATGGCAGTCCAAGCTGACAAATACCAAAGGTTACAAAACTTTATCACATCAGTGAAAAATGCAGAGCAGAGAATTCTAAGGGCCTGTCTGTCCATAAGAATAATGGGAAAATAAGAAAAAACTCTCAAAAATCTTTGTAGGAACTCTGAAAAATAGTTAAAAGTTTACAGAAACCAAGCCAATGTTGAATAAAGTAAAAGATGATTTAAACATTTTAGGAGAGCTTTGTGGCTTTATAATATACCCTACCATCCCCTTCTCTGCTCAGTGGCAGTTTTGAAGCCAGCAGCCCAAATTTCAGGTATGTGTCCTTGCTTCTGGTGGGAGAAGAGTAAACTTTCTTCTCATTGAATTATGTTTTACTTTTCTGGCCTGTCTGAAGACTTCCTGAAGTACTGAAACAAGGTGCTTGCCATCTTTTGCCTTATACAGAACTTTCTGACAGTAGAAAAGTGGCTAAGGAGAGGACTTTTCTCAAAAACATAGGCTAATGAACAAGCCATCATCACTTCTCATCTAAAAGGATAGTCACCAAAAGTCCTCATCTGACAAAGGGCTAATATCCAGAATCTACAATGAACTCAAACAAATTTACAAGATAAAAACAAACAACCCCATCAAAAAGCCGGCGAAGTATATGAACAGATACTTCTCAAAAGAAGACATTTATGCAGCCAAAAAACACATGAAAAAATGCTCATCATCACTGGCCATCAGAGAAACGCAAATCAAAACCACAATGAGATACCATCTCACACCAGTTAGTATGGCCATCATTAAAAAGTCAGGAAACAACAGGTGCTGGAGAGGATGTACAGAAATAGGAACACTTTTACACTGTTGGTGGGGCTGTAAACTAGTTCAACCATTGTGGAAGTCAGTGTGGCGATTCCTCAGGGATCCAGAACTAGAAATACCATTTGACCCAGCCATCCCATTACTGGGTATATACCCAAAAGATTATAAATCATGCTGCTATAAAGACACATGCACACGTATGTTTATTGCGGCACTATTCACAATAGCAAAGACTTGGAACCAACCCGAATGTCCAACAACGATAGACTGGATTAAGAAAATGTGGCACATATACACCATGGAATACTATGCAGCCATAAAAAAGGATGAGTTCATGTCCTTTATAGGGACATGGATGAAGCTGGAAACCATCATTCTCAGCAAACTATCACAAGGACAAAAAAACCAAACACCGTATGTTCTCACTCATAGGTGGGAATTGAACAATGAGAACACATGGACACAGGAAGGGGAACATCACACTCCGGGGACTGTTGTGGGGTAGGGGGAGGGAGGAGGGATGGCATTAGGAGATATACCTAATGCTAAATGACGAGTTAATGGGTGCAGCACACCAACATGGCACATGTATACATATGTAACAAACCTGCACGATGTGCACATGTACCCTAAAACTTAAAGTAGAATAGTAAAATTAAAAAAAGAGTAGTCACCAGAAGTTATCATTTCCTTCATAATTGTTCTTTTGCCAAGATTTCTACCTTTCCCACAATCTTCCCATACTATAGAAACTGACAAAAGTACCCCTGAAAAGGGTCATTTTAGCAGCACAATAAAATAAAATGTTCTCTGTTTTTTGCTGTGGTACCTTATATCATTTTTACTCTGTGGAGACCTGGAATAAAAGAATACAATTTGGACAAATAATAGAAATACTGAAAGCTAAAAGGAAATGTTGGAGAGGAATACAATGGGGAATATGGGCTTTGAAAAGCTCTTACATATGCCAAAGATCTAGAAGCTAGGTGCATGTCCAGGACAGAATGCATGAAACCGCCATTGAAAAATTGTAACTAAAACAGTGAAAGAGATTTGACCTAACCAACTCCATCTTGCTTCTAATCTCCAATCTGTCTTTGCCATTCCTGGGTATAGGCTGAACTAACTTTGAGAGGAACTTAGCTTATAGCTTAAAAAAGCTGAACTAACTTTAGGAGAAACTTATAGTTTGAAACCAAAATGATTACAGCTATTTTCCAAAACAAACCTCCTTCTTGCCTGAGGACTAGACTGCCTTTGTAGGACTAACAAATTAGCCAGAAGCTTGGAAAATATGGTTTAGGAGTCATACACCTGGAGGCTACAAGATTCTGACCCTCCCTCAACTGCTCCTAAGATCAGTGCTTGAGATATTTTGCAAACCCTGCATTTGATGTATCAAAGTGGCACCAACCAGATCTATTAACTGGCTTACCTGGTCTTCTGGCCACCACCCAGGAACTGACTCAGCACAAGAAGACAGCTTCATTTCCCTATGATTTCATCTCCTACCTAACCAGTCAGCAATCCTGGCTCACTGGCCTCCCCCCACCAAGTTGTCCTCAAACACTCTAATCCCCGAATGCTCTGGAGGCTGATTTGAGTAATAATAAAACTCTGATCTCCGCACAGCCGGTGCTGCATGAATTACTCTTTCTCTATTGCAATTCCCCTGTCTTGATAAATTGGCTCTAAATAGCAAGCAAGGTGAACCCACTGTGTGGTTACATGCATGCTGGGAAAAGAGCTGGTAAGAACCTAGACTTTTACTACCAGCTGATCTTCAGCTCAGCAAAACCAAAAATTGAAGGTTAAAACAGAATTATAAATAATATTGAAAGAGTGCTTTAACATAGAACCAATCTGCAAAAATGTGGTTTTTTTTTTTTTTTTTTTCCTTTTTCTTACCTTTGTCTGACTCCAGGCATTTAAGGGAGCTTTTCAAATAACTAGATGATCGCAAGCTAAAAGAACAAAGATTGCAGAGACCACACAGAACAGTGAATATGGTCTATACAAAAATAGTTCAGCAAAGTCACTAATCAGACTGCTACAATCCACAGCAAGCAACAATAACAAAAACTCTTAGCACGGGGAAGAATTTGATATCCACATTTGCCACATTATGCAAAATGTTCAATTTTCAATAAAAAATAGAAACCAATTTTTTTTAAAAAAAGAAAATATGGCTTACTCATAAGAAAAAAGGAAATTAACATAAACTGTCTTTGTAAAAAACATATCTATTGTACTTGTACAAATATTTTAAGTCAGTTATGTTAAATATTCTCAGAAATAAAGGAAACCATGGACAAAGACCTAAAGAAAACCAGGAAAATGATGTCTGCACAAATAGAGAATGTTGTTAAAAGATCGAAAATTTTTTTTTAAAAAAAAGCAAATAGAAATTCTGGACCTTAAAAATACAAGTGATGATACGGAAATTTGATTAGAGGATTTTAATAACAGTGTTGGTAGGCAGAAGAAAGAATCAGTGAACGTGAAGATAGATCAATCGAAATTATCCATCATGAGGAGGAGAACAAAAAGGAACAAAGAAAAATGAAGGGAGCCTAAGAGGCCTGATCTGATCTGAATTGCCTGGGACAATAGTGAGGCAGATTAATTAAGATAAAGATTGACAAAAGGGCCAGAGTCTCTCGGATCAATTCCCTCCTGGAGACCCAAAGCTTTTAGCACAAGAGTAGGTAGAAAAATATCAGGTACCTTTTTTTTACCTACAAGAGGTAGGTAGCTTTTTACCTACAAGTGTAGGTAAAAAA
>NW_026657156.1:0-5129 GCF_009828535.3 Hylobates moloch | reverse complement strand
CTGCGTGCGACCGACTTTGGAACTTTAATAAATTCACTGGACATTATGCATTTCTCTGTTGTATCTATGAAAACAATAAAAATAAAAGTCATAATTCAAAAACAAGAAGACAGGAACTGATAGGAGAAAATGATACATTACATATATATACAACAAATTAATAAAACAAATTAAGTATAAATGATCAAAGATTAACTTAAACCTAAGTAGACAATGTTTTTCTTAAAATACAAAGATTGGCAAAATTAAAAAATCCGTCTCCATCATAGTTACGAGAGGCAAGCTATATATAAATCTTCAGAAACTTTGAAGTTCAAACCATACAGATACTGTGTATATGTGATATACATACAAACATACTACAGGAATGTAATTTTTTTAAAAGTTGCTATGTAGACAAAATAGAATGTAAGTTAGAAACATTTATTAAAATAAGTTAGTCTAACCAGTGTGATAAAAGTTTTAAGTTATTAAGATGTGATGACTTAAATGTGCATTAGCCTGATACATATATACATATATACACACACACCACACACTCTCTCACACACACACACATACATATTTAGAGAGAGAGTCAAATTATATAAAGCAAAAATATCAGAAAGTAAGTAGAAATAGATAAGCCCCCAAATGATTATAGACATCTCAAACACACATCTTTCAGTAATAGATAAAAGAAAAAATTAAAAGAGTAAGTTTTAAAAGAAGCTAGTGGATTTTAAAAAGGGCAAATATTATATAAGGAACATGAATATTATAGTTCATGTTATTTTCATGTTCATATAGAATACTTACAAAAATTAACGTTTTCTAGACCATACCACAAATTCAAACAATTTTCACGGAAATAACGTGACACAGAATATATTTCCTAAACAAACAGCAATGAAGGTAGATAGCAATACAAAAAAACAAAGCTAGAAACATAAGTCTAATAATATTGGTTGGAAGATATTTTAATGAATATTGAAATATTTTAAAGGTGAATAGTCAATACAAATGAACCAAACACCTTTGTAAGGCCACTAAGATGCGTGTGTAACGTGTAATGCCTCCTTTTATAAGGAGTAAATCTGTAACATCACCTGGGCTATTTGACAACTGCAAAGTGAATGTGAGAAGGGGAGAAACAGTGAGAGAGAGAGAGATAAAACCAGTAAAATAAACATAAATAATGAAGGAAATAACCAGGCGCCATGGTTCACGCCTGTAATCCCAGCACTTTGGGAGGCCGAGGCAGGTGGATCACCTGAGGTCAGGAGTTCGAGACCAGCCTGGTCCAACATGGTGAAACCCACTCTCTACTAAATATACAAAAATTAGCCTGGCATGGTGGCATGCACCTGCAATCCCAGCTACTCGGGAGGCTGACGTGGGAGAATTGCTTGAACGTGGGGGGTGGAGGTTGCAGTGAGTAGAGATCACGCCACCGCACTCCAGCTTGGGGGACAGAGCAAGACTCCGTCTCAAAAAAAAAAAGGGGGGTGGAGGAAATATTACATGAAAAAGCAGAATTAAAGCAACTGAATATATATTTAAAAATGCAAAAGCTCACTTTTTCAGAAAAATATTAAAATATTAAATCTAACAAATATCTAGGGAGAATGATGGAGAAAAATACAGAAAATGCACAAAAAACCAATTACCTGGAATGCGAAGGATACAAAACGTCAGCAGTTGTAGATTTTAAATAGGCAATGACTTTGAGTTCAACCATGATGGGGTATATTGGAAAGAATCTCTCCAGAAAAATAGAAACAGAAAACTTTTATAAAGGTATGTACAAAATGTTAAGCACTATTGAAGTCTCCCGATTCTACCAGTTATGGAGTTATTGGTCTTGGACTAACTCTCCTGAAAAGAAGAAAACAAAACAAAACAAAACCTAAAAACCTGGATAAAATAGCCTACCGTGGGCACTGGCAATGCAACCAAGCAGGTAGGACATGGGTGCTACATTCTCTTTGTCAGAACACGAAGAATTCATACACTCTTCTCACCCTCACTCTCACCTTTTAATCTTAGATCTACTGTTAAATGTATTCTACATTACTATCAATCCTTTGGTCAAAATTTCTTTACTCACATTTTGCTTGATGCACTTGGATAGACTGTTCAACAAAGTGTGAGTGGTGAATTCCTCAAACTCTTGCATATTTAAAATTACATTTTTGAACCTTGATGCTTGAGGTGTAGCTTGGGTAACCGGTGGGCTTTAAGCCAATTTTAGCATGCAAGGGGTTGAGTTTATTACGCATCAGCACCTCTGAAAATCGTGGGGATGCAGGCTTAATTTCAACACTATTCTAAATACTTGAAAGATATTATATAATTCTTTAATAAACTCCTGTGTCTACAAATGGTTCAGATTAACTCAATATCCATGATTAAACATCTATAAAATCAAGGCACTGTTATTACTGGAGACTTGCTGGCTATTCTATGAGAGGAGGTATTTTTATTGTAATCTCACCCTCTCATAAAAGTGTATCATGTTACTCATAACCAGCCCTTCATAATCTATTCCTATTTTGGTATTTTAAAATAAGATATCTTTGAAACACTTGAATTCAAAGAGGGAATCTGAATAGTTTTTAAAATGTCAATGAAATGCCATTTCTTCATGCTTGAACAACTAAAAATTGACTAAAGTGCTTCTCTTCAAACTTTCTGGAACACTTTTTATCTAAATTCTAAGAACAATCACAATAGATTTTAACCACAAATGTGAGAATATTCTAAATGTTAGGGTGGAAAAATTTTTTAAATAATTTTATAGTCTTTTTTTATCATGGTGATAGTGTGCTAAATTTTTTTAAGTCAAATATTACTATAGACATTTAAGTCAAGATCCTAAGAAGCTGTTCTAAAGTCCAAAATTTAGTTTCATATACACTGATATTTTATACATATTTGCATATAAAATTAATATATGTAGGCCACGTTTCAAATAGTTGAGCAATTATTATATCAAATATTCTTGATTATATAGAATGCCAATTACTTATAGGCACACATGCTTTAAATAATTACAAAGGCAGTTGTGGTTGATTCTACTCTTGCTACTGGCATTTATATGGAAATAATATTATGGTCTGAAGAATATTTAGGCAAATTTATCCCTCATATGATCAGAAGAACAATGCAAGATAGTTTATATCTGAAAGGAAAAACATCTTTATATGGTTCTGAAAGCCTAAATCATTAACAACTTGGATAATAATTAGCATAAAAATACACAAACATGCCCTCTTCCTAGCAGTAAGTACACAGTGACAACAGAATCAAAGCATGTGGCTACGTGCATGTTTCTATTTCAAGACGCAGAGCACTCTATTCCTCTTCTCTGCCCTTTCTAGATGGCACAATTCCTCATGAATCTAAGTGCCGTCATAGGGTGGATTAGGGTGACCTGCCATTTGTATGCAACTGATCTCTATTTTGGAAGTGAAGTAAAAACATATTTTTAAAAGATAATTTCAAATTTCAGTGCAAACTAACATGGTTTCACCCCTTTTCTTTGTAACATTTTTTTCTGAGGTTGGAAAAGTAAGGTAGGCTTTAGTACGATTTTTAATCAGAAGTTTTCAAAGTGAGACGCAAAATGGTGGCGTCAACACATTTCAAGTCTGCTACATTTTGAACACACTTATTGGAGAAAAGACCTTCTCATCATTTTTCTCTTACAGGAAAGGAAATAACATGTACAGTTGACCCTTAAGCAACACGGAGGTTGGGGTGCTGGACCCCTGCACAATAGAAAATGCACTATAACTTTGACTCCCCCAAAACTTAACTACTAATAGCCTACTGTAAGCCTTACAAATAACACAAGCAGTCAATTAACACATACTTAATATGTTACATGTCTTACATACTGTATTCTTAACAAACACGCCAGAGAAAAGAAAAAGGAAATCATAAGGAAAATATATTTACTATTTATTAAATGGAAGTAGATGATCAAACAGGCCTTCATCCTCATCCTTTTCATGGGCAGGGTGTGGAGAAGGATGTAGAATTGTTCGCTTTGCTATGTGGACCTGTACAATTCAAAACCCTGTGGTGCAAAGGCCAACTGTATAGCCACTGAGTAGCAATTTATTTTTAAAAATTAACCTCACTAAAATACTCTTAGAAGGATGCCAAGAAAAAAATGAATAAATATTTTTGGTTCATCCATTTCATCATTTCATTTCATTTCATTTCCTCATTTCGTCATTTCATTTCATTACATCTTTTCATTTCATCCTTTCATCTCATCCTTTCACCTCATCATTTCATCTCATCATTTCATTTCATTTCATTCTTTAATTTCATTTCATCATTTTATCATTTCATCTCAACATTCATTTTATTTCATCATTTTACTTCATCTCATCATTTCATCATTTCATCTCATCATTTCATCTCATCATTTCGTCTCATTATTTCATTACATCTCATCAATTCATTTCATCTATTCGTCTCGTCATTTCATTATTTCATTTCATTTCATCATTTCATCAATTCATCATTTCATTTCATTTATTTCATCATTTCATTTCATCATTTCATCATTTCACTTCATCATTTCATTCCATCATTTCATGTCATTTATTCATTTCATTATTTCATTTCATCCTTTCCTCAATTCATTTCATTATTTCATTTGATTTCATCTTTTCATTTCATCACTTCATTTCATTTCATCTTTTCATTTCATCAATTCATCATTTCATTTCGTTTCATTATTTCATCATTTCACCATTTGACTTCATTTCATCATTTCATTTTGTCATTTCATATCATCTCTTCGTTTCATCATTTCATCTATTCATTTCATTTCATTTCATTGTTTCACTTCATCATTTCGTTTCCTCATTTCATTTCACCTTTCATTTCATCACTTCCTCATTTCATTTCATCCTTCCATTTTATCATTTCGTTTCATTTCATCATTTCGTTTCATCCCATCATTTCATCCTTTCATTTCATTATTTCATCATTTCATCTCATTTCAGTTCATCATTTAACTTTATCTCATCATTTCATCATTTCATCTCACGATTTCATTTCATCTCATCATTTCATCTCATTATTTCATTTCATCTTTTCATCTCGTCATTTCGTTATTTCATTTCATT
>NW_026657155.1:0-5129 GCF_009828535.3 Hylobates moloch | reverse complement strand
GTGCTGCGAGGCCATGGGTGGCCGTCCAGGGTGTGGCCTGGAGCTGTCGGGCTGGAGGCCTGGATGATATGGTCCAGGCTGCATGCTGACTCCGGGTGTACACTGGGCACTGGCAGGGTCCTCCTGGGCCGCCTGCTCCCCTGTAAACGGGCAGTGATACAACCAGCTTCCCAGCATTCCCAGAACCGGATCCAGGCCTGGGTGAGAAGGTGCCTTCCACAGATCTCCACACATCGTCCTCAGTGCTGGGACCACCAAGATGCTAGTTTCCAACCAGCAGCTCGCCACGAGGACCTCGCTCCAGGCACTCACAGCAGACGGAGGCAGGAGTCCTCCACCTCCACTTTTCTGACCCCTCACTCTTCAGGACAAGCCTCCTTGGTCATGCCCAGGCTGGCCTTTAGCTGAAGTTTAGCTCTACATGGACATTAGAAGCACAAACCAAGCACAGCCCCTTCCGTGAGTGGAGGTCATGCCTAGAAAACAAACAGGAGAGAGGCGGCTCCCAACCTCCAGGAGATGAAAACCTGTTCTTACAATGTGTGGACTCTTACCCTGACCAGCTCTGCAGTCCCCATGGACGCCTTTGCCCAAGCCCACCTGCCTCTTCCCAGCACCACCCGTGTCTTCATCTGGGGAGAAGAGCCCGTGTTCAGTTTCCTCCATCAGCCTGCTGCGAGGGCCAGGGGCCCCTATGCACTCAACGTCAGCTTCACAGAGATGAGGTGGGCTGTGGGGCCAGGCAGCTTGCTGTACCTCCCACCAAGCCCAGGGCCCTCTCACCCAGACTCTGGCCCAGTGCCTCCTTCTGTCTGTCTTGCCTCTGTTCCTTGGAGCTGTATCTTCCTCAGCCTCAATTTCTCTGCCCGTTGGTGTCTTTGTTCCCTAACCTCAGCCCCCAGGTCCTGGTTGGTGGGGCTTGTGTCTGCCTCATCCAGTTCTGGACTCTTCGTGATGATGGTAATAATAACTGGACTCATCCACGTTGAAGTCAGTTGGTGAATGAATCAATAAACTCCAACTGAGAGCTCTACACAGCACATCCTAAGTGTCATACAGAGCACTAAGTAATTTGCTTTTTCATTTATACCTCACCTCATTCCAGAAAGATGCACACAAGTTAGCAAAGTAAACACATATTTAAAAAGAGGCGGGCCGGGCGCGGTGGCTCACGCTTGTAATCCCAGCACTTTGGGAGGCCGAGGCGGGTGGATCACAAGGTCAGGAGATCGAGACCAGGTGAAACCCTGTCTCTACTAAAAATACAAAAAATTAGCCGGGCGTGGTGGCGGGTGCCTGTAGTCCCAGCTACTCGGAGAGGCTGAGGCAGGAGAATGGCGTGAACCCGGGAGGCGGAGCTTGCAGTGAGCCGAGATTGCGCCACTGCACTCCAGCCTGGGCGACAGAGCGAGACTCCGTCTAAAAAATAAATAAATAAATAAATAAATAAAATAAAAAGAGGCGATGAAAAGAAAACATAGGGAAAACAAGAATGGGAAATAAGTTGGAGCCAAGAATGAGGTTAGTACACAAAACCCATGACCTGGACCTACTTACTAGGAGCTGCCTACGGATAGGGCTGTGAGCTCCCTAGCTGCCACGGGGAAGAGAGGAACAGGATCCACAATGTCTATATGACAAAAACAGACAATCTATTCCTTTGAAAATCATAGCTATTCTTAAATTAAAAAAGAAATGTTCCAGGAATCCTCACAGAGATGTGCTGAATAGAATATGCACCATCCTCCATGATGTCTTTATACAACAGGGCAAGGGAATGCCTAGGGTTGCTGGCCTCAGGCGGAGGAAAAAGGGCTATGCAGGAGCCCAGCATGGCCTGGGCATCATGCCTCTCAAGCCTGGTGAATCCTAGTGTGGGCCTGTGAGGGTTTAGAAGGGATAAACCATGTCAATATTATTCTTCCCAACCAAGATTTCACTAGAAGTTGAGCTGCAGTGAGTTTAAGAAAATGGTAAGCCCCCCATCTCTGCACGCAGTTCATAATCTAGGTTGTGAGGCAACACACCGGCCCATGTGCACAAGACAGTGTGTGTGGAGGGTGACAGTGTCTGCAAAAGCGGGCTCAGGGCTCGGAGCTGCAACCGTGGTTAAGGGGTTAGGAAGCTGGCCTTGGGATCCAGGACCCCAGAGTGACTCAGCCTCATGGTACAGCAGAGGGCACTCCAGAGAGGGGAGGTCTTCGGGTCAACGATGGGAAGTAAAAATCTGCCCCAAGATGAGGGGACCAGTCCGAGGGGGGAGGCTTCTGAAGATGAGGGGACCAGTCCGAGGGGGGAGGCTTCCTCTAGAGGAACCATGAGGACAAGTCAGAGTGGAGGCAAAAGACCTGAAATGACAACTGCTCAAGGAACATGGTCTCTTCTTCTGTTACGTACGTGCCAGAGTCTCTGAAAGTTCTTGATGAGAACAGTGACACAATGAAAGCAAAGTCAGGGAAGATGAGAAGGTGGCCTTGCGTCCTAACTGCTGTCAGCAGAGTCTGAGGGCCTGAAAACATCCACGTGCCAGCGAGTCCCTCAGTCCTGGAGAAACACTTCACGAAAATGTGAACAGTCTCAGAACGCCTCACTCTGTCATGGCAGCGTAGGCTCAGATGTGACTTGGGAAGATGGTGCCACTCTGCAGGATGCTGTGTGTGGCAACCACTCACTCTCACCCTTCGGGTCTGCAGCAGCTGCTGTCATATGAGCTGCTCTTCAGAGGGACAGAAACTCACAGGACCCCCGTTTCCACCCAAATTCACGAGCCGCAGTGGCCAGGCTACCTCAGCTCACCCCGGTGGGTCTGGGCAGTCCCTATTCTCCCACAGGCATAATGGGGACAGCAAAGGTGCAACCAGCATGACCAGGGCTGAGGGATGGAAGGAAAACAAACCCTTGCAGTTCAACCCGCAGGGCAGGGGTGGCAGCGTGAGAAGCTTCCTGAATACAGGACTCGATGCCTCGAGGAGAGGAGCATGGAGCACAGCTGGGGCACATGGGGACACAGCAGCGCTGGGAAGGCTTCATCCTCGGGAGCCGGCGCCCACACGCAGGGAGTCACCCAGGACAGCAAGCCCGGTGTGGGGCTGAGGCGGGCGCAGCCTCAGGGCCGTCCCCACACAAGGGCGGGATGGAGCCTGGACGGATGCTCCACGCCCTGGGGTACCTGCTGGGGCATCCGGCGTTTCCTGCCCCAGGCCCGGGCCATGGTGTCCCCTGCAGGCCTGCAGGCTGGGTTCCTCACAGGGCATCTGCTCACCAAGTAAGCCTGGCGTGGCCAGAACTGTGTTCCTTGAGTTGTTTGAGCCGTTTCTGTTCATGACCTACAGTAACGCTGCTGCCGCTGTGAGGCTATAGGGACAGTCAGCGAGGAGACCGCCGCAAAATGGAGACTTAGAGGTGCGCACAGGCGGGCTGGGCCCGGGGGACACCAGCCGTGCACTCGGAGGTGGGGTGGAGGGGGTAGGAGTGGCCCATGGACCCGGGGAGCCCCTGCCACCGCGATGGATCTGGGGGTGGTGCAGACAGAGACTTTCTGCTGCTGGAACTGCTCCCTGAGCTTCGCTGGGGTGGGGGGCACGTAGGATCCTGCATCATTGAGAACCTGGACCCGACTCTACCACACTCCAGCGACCTGGGCCCGACAGCAAGTGCAGGTTCTGCTCCGCCCAGAGCCATCCTGTCCCTGACTGAAGCTCCACTGCCCGCCTGGCTCAGCCCGGTGGGGCCGATTCCCGCCTCTTCCCTGCATGCCGTCGGGCGTGGCTGGTGTGGACCCTCACTCATCTCACGCTGCTTGTCCCCTGACAAGGCCACGGTCCCTGTGCCACGGGACAGGAGGTGCAGATGGAAAAACATCAATTCCATGTTAGAAACGGGAAAGCCAAAGGCCTGGGAGCTGCCAGCCCGGGGGGGCCGGCCAGGGCAGTGAGGGCCGGGCCCCAGCCCTGAGTTCCCCTCATCCGTGCGGAGACTCGGTGGCCTGGGTCCGCACCCTGGATGTCCATTTTCTCATCTGGGAGACGCTGGAACGACACCGTGAATCCACCCTTCCTCACGGTGGCGCCGTTAGTGCTGTGAGCTCTGATGACGTCTCCACGTCTATTTCCTTAATCAATACCTAGAGTTGTCATTTAAGGCTCAGTAGTTTTGAAGTCCGCAATGACAACTACTATTTGAACTAAATCAGCCTTTTAAACAAGAATATGACGATGCTCTTGTTTTAAAACAACGGGAATATTTCTTGACCTGAGCTGTGTTTCTTCACAGGGCAGCCCTGCATCTGCAGGCCGGGCTCCAGGCAGGGGGCCAAGGGTCCAGGCAGCCGCGGGGCTGGTGCTCGGACAGCGGAGGTGCAGGCAATGCCCGCGGCTCCCAGTGGGGATTCTGTCTTACACCGATGGGCATGGTTTTTATTTCAGCAAAGCCCCATCTTCTTTTCTCTGCCACCCCCAAGCTGATCTTTGTTCCTTAAGGTCATCTGAATACAATTAAAAACACTCGCCAGAGCACACTCTCATTGCATTGAAATTTCCTTCCCCTCCTGCCCATCTTTATCCAACGGTTTGCTCACTTGACGAATCTCTCAATATACTTTGCAGCTCCTCTGCCGGGTTAAGGGCTTGATACCCATTTAAAAGCAGCAGCTTCTCAGAGAAGTGGCACCGTCAGCCCACGCGTGAGCTGGCCTTGAGTGGAAGGTCTGAGAGCAGATCTGTTAGAGGAGGGTTCTGGGAGGCCCAGGCTGAGCCTCAAACGAAGATGCAGCTCAAAGGGAGGAGCGGGGCTGGAGCAGGAAACCCCGTGGAGACTGACTGCAGGCTGGGTCAGCCCCATGAAGTGTGCCCTGCAGCTACCAACTGCAGGCTGGGGCGCCCCGGTGCAGCGCACCCCATTACCCTCCTGGAGTGCCCTGAGCAGACTGCCCATCCAAGAAGAGGAAAGCTTAACACACTGAGCACTCCCTCGTTTCCCCTCTTCCTCCTTCTTCTCCTCCTCCTCCCTCCTCTCCCTCTCTACCTCCTCCTTCTACTCCTCCTCTTCCTCCCTCTCCTTCTCCTCCATCTCCCTCTCCTCTCTCTCCTCCTCCTCCTCCCTCTTCTCCTCCTCCCTTCTCTCCCTCTCCA
>NW_026657154.1:0-5131 GCF_009828535.3 Hylobates moloch | reverse complement strand
CGGACATAGGAAACTGTAAAGATAATGAATGACCTCCTGAAAGAATCATTAAATACTATGGGCCAGCTACCTGGGCACAAGATAGGTCATGGGGTTACTGCACCCCAATCTATATGCTCAACCGCATCATAAGGTTGCAGGCAGTCCTTGAAATTATAAACAATGAAACATCAAGGGCACTAGATTTATTGCTAATACAAGCAACACAGATGAGAAATGCTATATATCAAAATAGATTAGCTTTAGATTACCTCTTAACCTCAGAAGGAGGAGTACGTGGAAATTTTAATTTAACCAACTGTTGCCTAGAAATCAATGATAATGGCCAAGCTATTATGGAAATCACAGCTAGAATGCGCGAGTTGGCCCATGTTCTACTTCAGACTTGATCCGGGTGGTCCCTGGATTCATTGTTTGGAGGATGGTTCTCAACCTTTGGAGGATTCAAAACCCTCACTAGTGGGTTCTTGCTTATTCTTGGCATCTGCCTCATCCTCCCTTGCCTTTTACTCCTGTTTATTAGGAGTATTTAGTCGACTATAGAGGCAATAGTAACCCGACACACTACCGCACAGTTGATGGCATTAACCAAGTATCAGCCACTGCCAGTAGAAGCAGCTCAGCTCCACGAAGAGGTGGCAGATAGTGGTGCTTTCTATTAACACCTTTGTTATACAAAGCACCAAAGGGGGGAATGGAACAGGAAAATAAATTGAAGAATGTGTAAGCAGAAACTCCGTTGTTATGTGAGAAAACCCAATTCCCCCTGAGAAAGAGAAAGAGTTGGAGTCCTTTAAAAATTAACTGCCTGTTTTTCTGTGGCTAGTGAGCCTTATCTCTCCTCCTTTCCCAAGCATTGTGAAGACCCTGTTTCTCTAGCTGTGCAGCTGCAAAGTCACTAGACAGATAACTCAAGTCGTAAAACATGTTTTTCCTTGCAAAGTAAGAAATGATGTAATGCATGTCTCAATTAATTGAGTAACTGCCTTTTTTCTCACTTCTGTACTATGCTTCCCCCTGCACAGATCTCCCCCCACCGAATGAAATGCTTAAAAGGTAACTTAACTCTTAGTTCAGGGCCCAGTCCTTTGGATGTTAATCTTACTGGGCTGGTGCACCTAAATAATAAATATCCTCCTGAACCCCATTTGTATCTCTGATTCCTTAAAAAATCCTGCTACATTTGGGGAATTGACATAAATGGAAAAGACCCCCTAAGTATTTTTGAGATATACAGTATTCCCCCATCGTCCCTTTCTTCAGTAGCCTCAGTTCTAGATCTCACACTAGTTGCTCCTACATCTAATAAAACTAGGGTGTCTATTTTAAAAATAAGAAATCTAAGACAGATCTTAGCCATCAAGGCAGAATATCAAGATGCAAATGCCTGGCTGGAATGGATTAAATATTCTGTTTGCACTTTAAATAAAAGCAATTATTACGTTTTTGTGCATGGTAGGCCAGAGGCCCAGATTATCCCCTCTCCAATCTCATGGTCTCCTTGTCGACCCGATATGGACTGTATGGTGGCTCTCTTTCAGAATCCCACTGTTTGGGATAATCCATCATGCTGAGCTCTCTCTGCTATTTCCTGAAATTCAACAACCTGCAGGTCAGCCCCTGAGGGCAATCCAGCTTCCACCTCTAAATGCCAAGTTTACTTCCCGCCTCTCACGGCAAAGGGAAAATTTGGTGTTCCGTGTAAGCATAAAATGATGCAAGGAACTCAAGCCTTTTGAAGGGCTTGCCCATCAGTCCATGCTTATCCATCCCCAAGTAAATATATGGTGGTACTGTGTAGGACCTTTACTGGACACTCTGCCAAATAATTGGAGCAGTACTTGTGCTCTAATCCAATTGGCTATCCCCTTCACCCTGGTATTTCATCAATCTAAAAAAAAGTAAAAGCAAGACACCACAGGCCAAGGGGAACTCCTTATGAGTCCTTTAATCTTCAGGTTTACATAAATGCTATTAAGATCCTTTGAGAAGTGCCAAATAAGTTTATAGCAGAAAATCAAAGCTGCAGAATTTAAATCCACATTGTTCTGGTAGGTAACTATAAATTTTAAAAGTAGACTAGGCTGTCTTTATTGCTTAAAACCAACAGGGCAATTTGCTGAGACCTGGGAGCTCCCTCTGTTACCAGAAAGGGGTCCCGATCCAGACCCCAAAATGGGGTTACTGGATTTTGCACAAGAAAGAATTCGGGGTGAGTCTACAGAGTAAAGTGAAAGCAAGTTTATTTAGAAGGGAAAGGAATAAAAGAATGGCTACTCCATAGGCAGAGCAGCAGCATGGGCCACTGGTTGCCTGTGTTTATGGTTATTTATTGATTAGATGCTAAACAAGGAGTGGATTATTCAGGAAGGTAAAGGAGAGAGCTATTATCTCGGGCCTTGTCAAAGGGTAGAGAAAGCTGAACACATAGATATGCACTAAAAGTTGAATTTTGGGTTAAAAATGAAAATCTGTTGTAAGTTTCCTAAGAGTAAATCAGTAGCTCAAGAAAATTTTGTTGTTCTAACCAATTCTTTAGTATATTAGTATTTTTTTCATTCCAAAGCCCAAACTCTGGAAAGACTATTATAAATAATTTCCTTTTAATTATAGCCAACTTGATCACGTAGAGTTATTTTTTTCTCATAAATTCTCTTTTTACAAACCTTATTACGGATTACACAAACCTTTTATGATATGATTGGACTTCTGTTTTATCCTAAACATCCCTGTTTTGTAAACAACCAGTCATTTTATTTTAGGACAAGAATTTACAATACAAGTCTGGGCATGGTGGCTCATGCCTATTATCTCAAAACTTTGGGAGTTCGAGGAAGG
Source organism: Hylobates moloch (assembly GCF_009828535.3). Lineage (NCBI taxonomy): Eukaryota > Metazoa > Chordata > Mammalia > Primates > Hylobatidae > Hylobates > Hylobates moloch. The sequence goes on along the minus strand of NW_026657154.1, from coordinate 2,293 downwards.
TTGATCACTTGAGGCTGGGTGTTTGAGATCAGCTGGGCCAACATGGGAAAACCTTGCCTCTACAAAAAATACAAAAATTAGCCAGGCATTTTGGCACATGCCTGTAGTCCCAGTTAATGCAGAGGCTGAGGCACGAGAATTGCTTGAACCCAGACAGTGGATGTTGCAGTGAGCTGGGATTGTGGCACTGCACTCCAGCCAGGGCAAACAGAGCAAGACTCTGTCTGAAAATAAATAATGAATACATAAATATATAAATAAATAATTTACCATATAGGATTCTTTCTCATATAAAATTATCTTCCTTTTAACCTCTCTTACCCCAAATACCCTTTATATCTATAAAATTCTTTACATCTCCCTTATTTACTGGTTTCTTTTATCTTGTTTCATTAATAACCTTTAAATAACTTTTGAATTAGACAAAACTTATTTTCCTTTATATAAAAAATACTTTTAGAAAAATGTCTTCCAATAATATGATTTTTTAAAAACATTAAAAAGATACAAACATTTAATTAATGTTTAACATTTAATTAAATATAACTTTAGACTTTAAATTATAGAAGTTTATTTACAAGCCTGTATTCCATTACATTTACGTACTTAACTAATTTTTAAAGTAGTTTATGGAGATTACTTAGGAAAACTGTGGTAGTCATCATTTAAAGCTATTTCCCTGTTAACCATTTTGATATCTGTGTTTTTCAGGTGTTTAAGTAAGACACATAAGGCTAAATAAATGAGGTGGGTTTTTTTTGGCCAAAAACTCAGGGGTTTCGTTGTTTTTATTAAACCAACAATGTTAAATGCCTTATTTATTAAAAAAATTACACAAACAAGACATTCTCCTTTTGGCTGCAAGCTTTATAATGCTTTATAACACTCATGTAAATGTTGACACCTTTTAATATCTGCCAGAGGTACATAGTAAACTGCTTGACAAATAAATCTAAAGAATAATATATGTTGAAAATTCTGAAGACATTTCTAATTATATTTTACCAATAGTTTTAAGACCAGGTCATTTATTAAATATTTACTAAAGTCACATGAACTTGAAAAAGCATTTAGGCTTAAAGTTTCTATTATTCAGATACAGTATTTGATTTAGGTGCTTATTTTTTCTTTAGGCCAATTAATCAGAGCTCTTTATATATTTTTTGTAATGAAACATTATATAGGTGGCATTTAAATACAAAGATGTATTAGACATGCACACAGAAGTAGGTGTTATAGATTTGCAAGACCTCTTTTTTTTCCCTCCTATTTCAGACTTCCAATTTCATGGCAAATTGTTTCATTACCCTAGGCATTTGTCAGCTAGATAGTCCTAAATTTGCATACTAAAGGAACAACTCTCAGGGTCAATGGGTCAATGCACTTGTACTTTTCGTTAATATGTTTAATAGACATTTGATGAGCTCTTGATAGGGTGCTATGCAAAATACGAATCTGGCTCAAAGACACTCTGGCAAAAAGTGGCACAGAGACTATCCCTTAGACAATGGGGAATATTAAAAAATGGATGATAACAAAAGGGAATGGGCCAAATTGGGCCTGGCCAGGGGGAGGCATAGGTGGAAGAAACAAGAGTGAAGGAGGAAAGAAAAGAGGAGGAAAGGGTGGTGTGGGAACACAGGCTGCCAGAATGGCTGTGGCTCCAGAACAAACCATCTCCCATCCCGCTGCTGGACAAGGATGGCATAACAGGGGACAATCACGGTTACCATGACAAGCTGGCCCACACCCATGGGGGGTGGCGTGCTTCTCAACATTAAGGCCCTCTGATGCCTCCTCCAGTAGGCTCTTCTGTTCTGAAACCAAATCTTCAATCAGAGGAAAAAAGCAACAGGTTTAGTATACTGAGCATTTAATATAATCATGGAAAAAACACAACAGGCATCTCTCCACGTCCTTAATGTTTTCAGTTGCATCAAGACAAGCTATTTCCTTACTAATAAAATATCTTAGAAAGGTGAACACCACACCTTTCCCCCAGTGGGCTCCAAGGATGTGCTATGTATGCTCTGGCTTGGCTCATTTCTTTTTCTCTCTCTTATTATCTGTAATATTACTTTTTTCACTCTTGGGTGCAGGTGTAGCTGATGAATGAGACTCAGTCCCTGCTGCTATTGCTATGTGTGGTACATCTGCTTCCAGACACCTGACCATCAGCTACCCAGCTGCCCACCAACTCCTACTTACTAGGCCACTGTCACCCTGGTCGTGGGAGAAGCTGAGCCTGGAAAAAAAGGGGGGGTGCCTTTTAAAGTCATACCAAGAAGATGAG
>NW_026657153.1:0-5131 GCF_009828535.3 Hylobates moloch | reverse complement strand
GTAAAAAAACTGGATAATGTACTGAGCCACAAAATGAACCCTAATAAATTTCAAAGCATAGGTATTATGCAGATTATTTTCTCTGACAACTTGATTAAGTTAGAAAGACAACAAAAATAATTAACAAATATACTTACTACTGCAAGACAATTTTCCATGGGTCTTATATTTCTGCAAGTATTATGAGCAGAGGCACTGACTGGCTTTTTCTCAGGCCATCTTTTCAAAGATATTTGTATACCAGACAGCTTTGGAAGATAAAGATAGCATCTCCCTCTAGAGCAAAGGGCAAGCATGCTTACTGTACAGTATAAAAGATCTGAGTTTCTTAAGCTCTGAATTCTTTACTGCAACACAACTCGCTGTAAATGCACATGTCACCTGGCTCTCTTCATCATCCTGGCGAAATTGGGGTTTGAGGACTCAGCACGTGAAAATGCTGATACGCTGACCACTGCTAATGCTGTGTTTTATAAGGTCCTTTGTCACTGACCTAGCAGTCTCAAATCTGTCATCATCTATGAACTTGGATGTTAACAAGGATATTAACTTGTTAGCTTCTAAGTAGGGTAAAATCTCAGATCCTTCATGATGGGTTGATATCCATGTTTTCAGAAATTTTAAAAACACACTGATAAGTAACTCATAATGAAAATTGTGATATGTTTAAAAGAAAATTATAAATAAAAATACTGTATATCAAAACTTAAGGCATATAGGAAAAGCAGTGCTTTGAAGGAAGTGTTATAGCCTTAAATACTTATTTTAGGGGGAAAAGCTATGAATTAATTAGACATCTGAAAGAGAACATTAGACTAAACACAAAAAAGCAGATGAATAATAAAAACAGAGTGTAAATCAATGAAAGTGGAGTGACACGTGCAAAAATGCAACAAAGACAAAAATTGGGTTTTTGGGAAAAAAATTGCAAAATAAGTATACTTTTAGCAAGATTCATAAAGAAAAGAAGACAGAGAAAGAGAAAGAGAGGAGGCACCAAAGTAAAAATGATAAATGAAAAATAACCAAACTTAGATAAAGCAGAGAATATAAAGATAATAAGCACACATCAACTTTAATTAGGCAAAATGGACAAATGTCTAGAAAAATATAATTAGCAGAATTGATTTGAGAAATACATTATAAGCTTCAATGGTCCTGTTAATATTAAATAAAGCAATAATTTCAAATCTCTTTTAAAGCAAATACCAATCTCAAAACAGATAATCTTAATCTCATTCAAATGCTTTCAGAGAATATAAAAAGAAAAAAAGGGATTCCTTCCCTAACTCATCTATTAATCCTGCATATATCTGAGATCAAAAATGCATAAAAGCAGTACAAAAAAGGAGCATAACAAACCTATTTTGCTCATTAATATAGACTTAAAAAAATAGCGTTTGCAAAAATCCTCAACAAAATACTAGCAAGCCAAATCCAGCTGCACATCAAAAAGCTAATCCACCACGATTAAGTAGGCCTCATCCCTGGGGCACAAGGTTGGTTCAACATATGCAAATCAATAAATGTGATTCATCACATAAACAGAACTAAAAAACACATGATTATCTCAATAGATGCAGAAAAGGCTTTTGGTAAAATTCAATATCTCTGTATATTAAAAACCCTTAACAAACCAGGCATTGAAGGAACATACTTCAAAATAATAAGAGCCACCTATGACAAACGCACAGCCAACATCATACTGAATTGGCAAAAGTTGGAAGTATTCCCCTTGGAAACTGGAATAAGACAAGGATGCCCTCTTTAGCCACTCCTATTCAACACAGTTTGGAAGTCCTAGCCAGAGCAATCAGGCAAGAGAAAGAAATAAAAGGCATCCAAATAGGAAGGAAGGAAGTCAAACTATACTTGCTTGCTGATGACATAATCCTACACCTAGGAGGCCCCATAGTCTCTGCCCAAAACCTCCTTGATCTGATAAACAATTTCAGCAAAGTTTCAGGATACAAAATCAATGTACAAAAATCAGTAGCATTCCAATCTGAGAGCCAAATCAGAAAATTATCCCATTCACAATAGCCATGAAAAGAATAAAATACCTAGCAATACAGGTAACCATATAGATGAAAGATCTCAACCATGAGAATTACAAAACACTGCTCAAAGAAATCATGACAAGGAGCGGTGGCTCACACCTATAATCCCAGCACTTTGAAAAGCCAAGGCGGGTGGGTCGCCTGAGGTCAGGAGTTTGAAATCAGCCTGGCCAACATGGTGAAACCCCATCTCCACTAAAAATACAAAAATTAGCTGGGAGTTGTGGTGGGCACCTGTAATCCCAGCTACTCGGGAGGCTGAGGCAGGAGAATTGCTTGAACCCAGGAGGCAAAGGTTGCAGTGAGCCAAGATCACAACATTGCACTCCAGCCTGGGTGACAAGAGTAAAACTGCATCTCAAAAAAAAAAAAAAAGAAAAGAAATCAGAGATGACACAAACAAATGAAAAAACATTCTATGCTCATGGATAGGAAGAATCAATATCTTTACAATGGCCACACTGCCCAAGGCAATTTACAGATTAAATGCTATTCCTGTCAAACTACCAGTGACATTCTTCACAGAATTAGAAAAATCTATTTTAACATTTATATGGAACCAAAATAGAGCCTGAATAGCCAAGGCAATTCTAAGCAAATATAACAAAGCTGGTGTCATCACGTTAGCTAACTTCAAACTATACTACAAGGCTACAGTAACCAAAACAGCACAGTTGGTACAAAAACAGACACACTGGCCAATAGAGCAGAATAGAGAGATCAGAAATAATGCTATACACCTACAACCATTTGATCTTCAACAAAGTCAACAAAAACAAGCAATGGGGAATGGACTCCCTATTCAATAAATAGTGCAGGGATAGCTGGTTAGCCATATGCATAAGACTGAAACTGGACCCCTTCCTTATACCATATACAGAAATCAACTCAAGATGGATTAAAGGCTTAAATTGCAGAAGATTGAAACTGAACCCTTTCCCTATACCATATACAGAAATCAACTCAAGATGGATTAAAGACTTAAATGTAAAACCTAAAATTTTTAAAACCATAGGAGAAAATCTAGGAACTACCATTCTGGACATAGTAACGGGAAAAGATTTCATGGCAAAGATGCCAAAAGCAATTACAAAAAAAAAAAAAATTGACGAATGGGACCTAATTAAACTAATGAGCTTCTCTGCACAGGAAAAGAAACTATTAACAAGGTAAACAGACAGCCTACAGAATGGGAGAAAATATTTGCAAACTATGCCTCTGACAAAGGTTTAATATCCAGAATCTATAAGGAACTTAAGCAAATTTACAAGTAAAAAAAAAACCATTACAAAGTAGACAAAGGACATTAATACCTTTCAAGAGAAGATGTATATATGGCCAAGAAACATATGAAAAAAAGCTCAACATCACTGATGACTAGAGAAATGCAAATCAAAACCACAAGGAGATACCATCTCACATCAGTCAGAATGGCCATTATTAGAAAGTCAAAAAATAGCAGATACTGGTGAGGTTGCAGAGAAAAGAGAACACTTATACACTGCTGGTGGGCGTGTAAATTAGTTTGGCCATTGTTGAAAGCAGTGTGGTGATTCCTCAAAGATCTAAAGACAGAATTACCCTTCAACTCAGCAATCCCATTATTGAGTATATACCCAGTGGAATATAAATCATTCTACCATAAAGGCACAGGCCGGGCATGGTGGCTTGGCCGGGTACGGTGGCTCATGCCTGTAATCCCAGCACTTTGGGAGTCCAAGGTGGGTGGATCACCTGAGGTCAGAAGTTTGAGACCAGCCTGGCCAACATGGTGAAACCCCATCTCTACTAAAAATACAAAAATTAGCCAGGCATTGTGGTGTGCTCCTGTAGTGCCAGCTACTCTGGAGGCTGAGGCAGGAGAATCACTTGAACCCGGGAGGCGGAGGTTGAAGTAAGCTGAGATTGTGCCACTGCATTCCAACCTGGGTGACAGAGGGAGACTCTGCCAAAAAAAAAAAAAAAAAAAAACCCACGCACGCACACATATGTTTATCGCAGCACTACTTACAAAAGCAAAGACAAGAAATTAATCTACATGCCCATCAATGATAGACTGGATAAAGGAAATGTGGTACATATACACCATGAAGTACTACACAGTCATAAAAAAGAATGAGATCATGTCCTTTGCAGCAACATGGATGGAGCTGGAGACCATTATCCTAAGCAAATTGGTGCAGAAACAGAAAAGCAAATACTGCATGTTCTCACTTATAAGTGAGAGCTAAACAAGAACACATGGACACAGAGAGGGGAACAACAGACACTGGGACCTACTTGAGGGTAGAGGGTGGGAGGAGGGAGATAATAAAAAGAACCTATCAGGTACTATGATTATTACCCAGTTGACTAAATAATCTGTACAGCAAACCCCCATGACACGCAGTTTACCTACATCCTGCACATGTATCCCTTGACATTGGTCTTGGCAAAAATTTTTTGGATATGACACCAAAAGCACAGACAATAAAAGCAAAAACAGATAAGTGAGATTCCATCAAACTAAAAAACTTCTGCACAGCAAAGGAAACAATCAAAGAAATGAAAGACAACCTAAAGAATGGGAAAAAATATTTGCAAACTATCTGATAAGGGGTTGATATCCAAAATATGTAAATAACTCATACAACTCAATAGCAAAAATAATAATAATAAGCTGGGCGTTTTGCTCACGCCTGTAATCCCAGCACTTTGGGAGGCTGAGGCGGGCAGATCACCTGAGTTCGAGACCAGCTTGACCAACATGGAGAAACCCCGTCTCTACTAAAAACAGAAAATTAGGCCGGGCACGGTGGCTCACGCTTGTAATCCCAGCACTTTGGGAGGCCGAGGCGGGCGGATCACGAGGTCAGGAGATCGAGACCACGGTGAAACCCCGTCTCTACTAAAAATACAAAAAAATTAGCCGGGCGTAGTGGCGGGCGCCTGTAGTCCCAGCTACTCGGAGAGGCTGAGGCAGGAGAATGGCGTGAACCCGGGAGGCGGAGCTTGCAGTGAGCCGAGACTGCGCCACTGCACTCCAGCCTGGGCGACAGAGCAAGACTCCGTCTCAAAAAAAAAAAAAAAAG
>NW_026657152.1:0-5132 GCF_009828535.3 Hylobates moloch | reverse complement strand
GGTGTCGCCCAGCACCAGGCCGCTCTGGGAGCCGGGGCGGGTCGTCCTCCCTGAGTTCCCGGCCTCTGCTGCCGGCCCCGTCCTCCGTGACGCTCACGGCCCTTCTGTGCTTCCCCGCAGCTGAGATCAACGCCATCAGTGAGAACACGGAGACGCTGCGCCTGGGTCCGCACGTCACCACCGAGTACGTGGGCCCCAGCGCGGAGAGGAGGCCGGAGGTGTGCGAACGCTCCTGCGAGGAGCTGGGAAACATGGTCCAGGAGCTCTCGGGGCTCCACGTCCTCGTGAACCAGCTCAGCGAGAACCTCAAGAGAGTGGTGGGTACCCACGCGGGGGCTGCGGGGCTCACAGGGCATGGGCAGCTCCGCCGCTGGCCCATCTCGGCAGGTCTCGACATTCCCTGGCCTGGCAGCGCCTGGTGCTCGATGTGAAACCCACAGTTCACAGGGGAGGTGTCTGCCAGGCTCCCCGGGATCCGTGCTCAATATTCAGCATTCTTAGAGGGAAGTCGAGTAGATCTTGGGAAATATTCCCAAGGAAAACGGTCCCGGGCACAGTCTCCAAAATAAATTCTTAATTTTGGGAAATGTACCTCCTAGGTAAATCTATAGGTACGAGTGTAAACACACACACACACACCCCTGCGGAGGAAAATACTTTTATTTAAAGGACTGCATGTTGCAGTAGCTGAAGAGGCAGGATGGGAAGTTCCTGTGAGGCTGGCAGGAGTGAAATGGGTTTGAGCAGCACAGTGTGGCCAGGAAGAGAGGGGGATGCCTGCGGGGCTCAGGACAGGCAGCTTGCAGTTTAGAGAAAGGGATTGAACATAATGAGGTGCTCTGGGCCATGGTGCCCCACGATGTCCACATGGCTAACCAGGGCGCAGTGACGCTGACTGTCACTCGTACCCAGAGGACATGAAGTAAATGATGCCAGAAGTTGGAGCCCAGGGTAGGGAGGGCGGCGAGGGCAGCAGCCCCGGGGTAGGGAGGGCGGCGAGGGCAGGAGCCCGGGGCAGGGAGGGCAGTGAGGGCAGGAACTTGGCTGTATCCCTGTCTGTCGTTATGGCTGCTGCCTGGGGACCTTGTTCCCACCCCAGTCCTACCTGGTGTCCCCAGTCGAAGAAGCCCCAGCGTTGCTCTGCAGTGGCCCAGGTGTGATGTGAGCCGCGCGATTCCCGCTCCCTGGGAAGGCAGGTGGATGGGGAGCCCCAGAAGCCCAGGCAGTGACGAAGCTGTGGCTCAGAAAGCCCCGTGAGGATGGAGGGCGGCTTCCGGAACTTCCTCCCAGGGATGAGTCAAGTCTTACTTGACTTTAGAGCTTTTTAATGAAGGAGGAACTTTTTCACCCACAAGCATGATGATGAAATACGTTGTATTATTGTCTGTACTTAAATGTTTCACTTGATTTTCTAGTCGAATGATAACCAGTTTCTCTGGGAGCTCGTTGGTGGCCCTCCTAAGACAAGGAACATGTCAGCTTGCTGGCAGGATGGCCGGTTCTTTGCGGAAAATGAAACGTGGGTGGTGGACAGCTGCACCACGTGTACCTGCAAGGTGAGGCCCCAGAACACGGCTCTTGGGGGAAGGGGCCACCACTGGACACTCGGCAGAGCTTGACTGCCTGGAAATGCCAGCGTTCAGTGCTCTGTGAAACCTGTTCAGCTATGTGAGGAAATTTCAGTGTAAGAATCACAGAAGGGTCAGGAACCATATTTATGACTTGAATCCACCTCTTTGTTTGCACATAAAGAACCAGAGCCCAGAGAGGGGGAGCAACCTGGCCAGCGTCACCAGTTGGTTAGAAACAGGAGGAACAGAGAAGCCAGACATGGCCCTGGACTCTGCATTTAATTCCATCCAGTTCCGACAGAGCCTGAGGCTCAGCAGAAACATTTGGGGGAGATACAAGCCACTGCCTAAAGTCTTACAGACAGACAATTTAGCTTTTAATGTTACTCTATTTCTGCTGACAATGGCCTCAGCATTACCTTAGATAACAGGAGTTCCTGCTGCCCGTCTTCTCTTCCCTCTTTCCAGGAAGCGTGGAGCTCTCTGTTGCATCCTTGCTGCTCAGTGAAGGGAGAAAGGAACGGAATGGATGCAAAGAGCCATCTGGGGGCCCGTTCTTGTTAGGCTCTCAGCACTAATGGGAGAAAAAGATGCCCTTATTTTCACATCTCTGTAACGTACGGTCCGTAGGATGGAAAACATTCAGCCATTCTGTCGACCCCTTCTAGTCTCAGCCCTTGTACCAATGTCGCCTCCTTTTAAATGAGTGTTCCATGCGTGCCTTTCTTCACTTGTAGAAATTTAAAACCATTTGCCACCAAATCACCTGCCCGCCTGCAACCTGCGCCAGCCCGTCCTTCGTGGAAGGCGAATGCTGCCCTTCCTGCCTCCACTGTGAGTACTGCCAGCCGGCGAGCGCGTCCTGCATTTTTAGGAATTCCATGCTTGTTTGTTTATTTATTCATTGGTTGGTTTTGGTGGAGAAGAGTGAAGTTCAGCCCCCCGAGTACAGGTGAGAGAATCAGAGGGCCACCCCACGCCACTGGTCATCCACTGAGGACTGACTCGTGGCCAGAAAAGAGTGTGGAAGCCCTAGGAACGCGGGGGTGGGAAGGCCAGTCCTGATGCTTCTCAGATGAGGAAGCTGAGCCCAGTGGTCACGCAGGTGAGCCCAGAGCAGACCCCGACGGAGCCCCAGCTGAGCGTCAGAGGACACATGTAGATCTGTGACTGTGTAATGGCAGCAAGCGATCACTGTACACACACTCTTGGAAAAGAACAATAGAAAATGAGACAAACAAAAACCAAAGACTGTTACCCGAAGAATATGTTCTAAGTGATAGAAATACATTCCAAGGAACAGAACCTGAGATGGAGAGGAACCACGTGTGGACACCCTGGGGGCTCCCGGGCCAGCCTGGAAACTCAGTGCACGTTCAGAGACTGAGTTGGCCCCAACGCTGCCCTCGGGTCTCTGTGCTGCCTCCCACCCCTGCCCTGAGTTCCCTTCCCAAGTTAGCTCTGCTGACCCCACCCAGAGCTCCTGAGCCATCCATGGCTCCCCAGTGCCATGCCACTGGCAAGGTGCTTCAGGTCCACACCCCGAGTTGCTGCTGCACTAAGATCAGGCAATGCTTCTCCCAAACTAAACTAGTCACCATCCCCCAAACATTCCCAGAATGTCCCTGTTGCCCCAGAGCTGTGTCATCCTCAGGACACCTTAACCTCTGATGTGGACAGAGAATGAAGGGACTCAGAGCTCACGCTCTGCCACTCTGTGATTTTGAATAAAATGGGGGTTTTCTGAGTTTCAAATTTATTGCCTGTAAAATGCAGAAAATGTATCCCCTATACAGTTAGTCTTATAATTAAAACCAACAATTCAATATGCATAAAAGTGCCTGTTAGGTATTCACAAAGTCAGATTGCTCCTGGCAAAGCATAAAAATATAATCCTGATAATCAAAGGGCCCACATTAGACTAGAAGGGGACATTTTATGTTATCAGGAGCATCATGACCAGGAAAAGACCTCCTTGGCCATTTTTCTTTTCTTTCATTTCCCTGCTTTCCAGAACACTGAGTCATGGCGCATTCGCTGGGCTTCTCTCCTTACGGGAATGGTTTCTTGTGTCAGGTTGCTCTTTCCTCCCATTTAGGGGCAGTAATTACCTATGAAGAATTTCTTTATAGGGAATCTCCTTTCTATTAGCTTGTTTCAGTTTACTTGGAAATAAGTGACCTGTAATTTTCACCAATAATTGAAATGTTTCACTACATCATGTAAATTAGCAAACAGAGGTTAAATGGAAATCCGTTAAATCTTTGTAACTTTAATGAAACCTCATGTAGAAAAGATTCAACACTGTCTTTGGCAAGCTATTTTATCAAATCAATTAAAAGGCTTTCCTGGACACACATGGATTTAGCTCCCCTCAACACCCAACAATAGACCCAGAAATGCGTTTTTGCTCTTCTCTTGAAAGGCAGTCCCTGAACTCCTATGCAGGTCACTAACTTGGGTCCCACAGAGCCACGGCCCAGCCACTGGGATGTCCACCTGCCCCAGCCAGGCAGTGGCTCCTCAGACTTCTGGATGCGTGAACTGTGGCCCCACGCCAGCTGCCCTGTGCCTGTTCTGTTCCGTGGCACATCTGTGAGGCAGGGCCTGATGCCACTGTGTTTGCTTCCTCTGGCAGCGGTGGACGGTGAGGAGGGCTGGTCTCCGTGGGCAGAGTGGACCGAGTGCTCCGTGACGTGTGGCTCTGGGACCCAGCAGAGAGGCCGGTCCTGTGACGTCACCAGCAACACCTGCTTGGGGCCCTCCATCCAGACACGGGCACACCCGCAGTGAGTGTCAGATGTGACACCTGATGCCTGCATCCGTGTGGCCGGTTTCTCCTTCAGCCATCGACCTTTCAGGAGGTGCTGGGCCTGTGCAAGGGACAGAGCTGCCCTCAGGAGGTGCTGGGCCTGTGCAAGGGACAGAGCTGCCCTCAGGAGGTGCTGGGCCTGTGCAAGGATTCTGGCCAGGTGAGGCTCTTTCTCCCGGCTGGTGGGAGGAGTTCTCCTTCCCTCTCCTCAGCAGCTGTGAGATGCTCCTCAGTTAATAAGGCACACGGCTTACAGGCAAATGCTCCTCTAGGCGGCACAGCCTGATCTCTCTGTGCTTCTTGTGTTAGTCCGGCAGGACGGCGGCTGGAGCCACTGGTCACCTTGGTCTTCATGCTCTGTGACCTGTGGAGTTGGCAATATCACACGCATCCGTCTCTGCAACTCCCCAGTGCCCCAGATGGGGGGCAAGAATTGCAAAGGGAGTGGCCGGGAGACCAAAGCCTGCCAGGGCGCCCCATGCCCAAGTAAGTACGGTGAAGGCGGGGCCCTGGGTGGGTGGGTTTGCAGGCGGCTCACAGTGGGCAACCACAGCTGGAGCCGGGATCTGGGGTGTTGGGGCCTGTTCCAGCTCAGCCCAGCCCAGCCGAGCAGCAAAGGGGGCTGCCATCCCGGGCCTGGCTGGGTAATTAACCCATCCTTTGTGATTAATTCTGCTCACCTGTGCTCAGCGCAGACCTCCTCTGAGATAGCCCCGTTTCATTCCGGTTCAGGACAGACTGTAATTAAA
>NW_026657151.1:1803-5133 GCF_009828535.3 Hylobates moloch | reverse complement strand
CTCACGCCTGTAATCCCAGCACATTGGGAGGCCAAGGTGGGCAGATCACGAGGTCAAGAGATGGAGACCATCCTGGCCAACATGGTGGAACCCCATCTCTTATTAGCCGAGCATGGTGGCACGCACCTATAGTCCCAGCTACTTGGGAGGCTGAGGCAGGAGAATCACTTGAACCCAGGAGGTGGAGGTTGTAGTGAGCCAAGATTGTGCCACTGCACTCCAGCCTGGCGACAGAGCGAAACTCCATCTCAAAAAATAAAAAATTTCATCACTTGCCAAGCCTGGTGGCTCATGCCTGTAATCCCAGCACTTTGTGAGGCTGAGGCAGGAGGATTACTTGAGTCCAAAAGATTAAAGCTGCAGTGAGCTGTGATTGGGCTACTGCCCTCTAGCCTGGGCAACAGAGCAAGACCCTATTCAACAATAACAAAAAAAGGAATTGGGTGATGGGAAATGCCTACCATTTGAATCTATAAAGATAAGCAAGGCAGGGTGCAGTGGCTCATGCCTATAACGCCAACATTTTGGGAGGCTGAGACAGGAGGATCGCTTGAGCTCCAGAGTTGAAGACCAGCCTGGGCAACATAGTGAGATCTAGTCTCTACAAAAATAAACAAATTTAGCTGGGTGTGGTAGTGCGTGCCTGTAGTCTCAGCTACATGGGAGGCTGAGGTGGGAGAATTGAGTGAGCTCAGGAGGTTGAGGCTGCAATGAGCCATGATTACGCTACTGCACTGCGGCCTAGGTGACAGCAAAACCTGTCTCAAAAAAAAAAGAGAAATAAGCAAAAGTTACTCATGATGCTTGGACTTGGCGGAAGATGCCAACTCTGGCACATGTCAGTTACTACATAAAAAGTCAAGTGCAATGTCAAATCCAGAGCATCAAGAGGAAAAAAAGTTCAGTTCCCAAGAGAACATGGATAGCTTAACAATGTAAAACTTGGCCAGGTGGGGTGGCTCACGCCTGTAATCCCAGCACTTTGGGAGGCCAAGGCAGGTGGATCACAAGGTCAGGAGATCAAGACCATCCTGGTGGCCGGGCGCGGTGGCTCACGCTTGTAATCCCAGCACTTTGGGAGGCCAAGGCGGGTGGATCATGAGGTCAGGAGATCGAGACCACGGTGAAACCCTGTCTCTACTAAAAATACAAAAAAAATTAGCCGGGCGTGGTGGCGAGCGCCTGTAGTCCCAGCTACTCGGAGAGGCTGAGGCAGGAGAATGGCGTGAACCCGGGGGGCGGAGCTTGCAGTGAGCCGAGATCGCGCCACTGCACTCCCGCCTGGGCGACAGAGACTCTGTCTCAAAAGAAAAAAAAAAAAAAAAGACCATCCTGGCTAACACGGTGAAACCCCATCTCTACTAAAAATACAAAAAACTAGCCAGGTGTGTTGGCGGGCACCTGTAGTCCCAGCTACTTGGGAGGCTGAGGCAGGAGAATGGCGTGAACCCGGGAGGCGGAGCTTGCAGTGAGCCGAGATCGCGCCACTGCACTCTAGCCTGGGCGACAGAGCGAGACTCCGTTTCAAAAAAAAATGTAAAACTTAATCTAGACTATATCTGCATTAAATTAGTACTGCTGAAACAATACATTGAGGAATTACAGTAGCACTTGCAAGTTCCTACTAATGTCCATATAAATAGAACCGTGGAAGCTTTTTATATTATCTGTTTTATGACCTTATGGAATTAGTGAACCAAATAAAAACATAATCATTATTTCAAATAGTATAATTTATTTCTAGACAAAATCTATTCTTATTTTCAAGGTAGTTTAAGTGTCAATATTTCTTAAGCCACAATTTTTTTTTTTTTTTGAGACAGTCTTGCTATGTCACCCAGGCTGGAGTGCAGTGGCATGATCTCAGCTCACTGCAGCCTCTGTCTCCTGGGTTCAAGCGTGCACGCCTGCTAATTTTTGTTTTTTGAGACGGAGTCTCGCTCTGTTGCCCAGGCTGGATGGAGTGCAATGGCGCGATCTCGGCTCACTGCAAGCTCCGCCTCCCGGGTTCATGCCATTCTCCTGCCTCAGCCTCCTGGGTAGCTGGGACTACAGGCGCCCGCCACCACGCCTGGCTAATTTTTTATATTTTTAGTAGAGACGGGGTTTCACCGTGTTAGCCAGGATGGTCTCGATCTCCTGACCTCCTGATCCGCCCGTCTCAGCCTCCCAAAGTGCTGGGATTACAGATGTGAGCCACCGCGCCCGGCCCACGTCTGCTAATTTTTAAGACGGGGTTTCACAATGTTGGCCAGGCTGGTCTTGAACTCCTGCCTCCGCCTCCCAAAGTGCTAGGATTACAGGCATGAGCCAATGTGCCCGGCAAAAAATACTTTTTCAATGTTTAAAAATATCCAATCTTTCAAAACTTTTTTTCTGATTAAGTAATAGTAGTCTTATTGGCCAGGCACAGTGGCGCATGCTTGTAATCTCAGCACTTTGGGAAGCTGAGGCGGGTGGATCACCTGAGGTCAGGAGTTCGAGACCAGCCTGGCTAACATGGTGAAACTCCATCTCTACTAAAAATACAAAAATTAGCTGGATGTGGTGACGCACATCTGTAATCCCAGCTACTCGAGAAGCTGAGGCAGGAGAATCGCTTGAACCTGGGAGGCAGAGGTTGTTGCAGTGAGACGAGATTGTGCCACTGCACTCTAGCCTGGGTGACAGAGCAAAACTCCATCTCAGAAAAAAAAAAAAATTAGCCAGGCATGGTGACAGGCACCTGTAATCCCAGCTACTTGGGAGGCTGAGGCAGGAGAATCGCTTGAACCTGGGAGGTGGAGGTTGCAGCGAGCCGAGATCGCACCACTGCACTCCAGCCTGTGCAACTCGGTCTCAGAAAAAAAAATTATAAAAATAAAATTTGCGTTATAGGCCAGGTGCAGTGGCTCATGCCTGTAATCTCAGCACTTTGGGATGCCAAGGCGAGCAAATCACTTGAGCCCAGGAGTTCATGACCAGCCCAGACAACATAGAGAAATCCTGACCCTACAAAAAATTAGCCAGATGTGGCCGGGCGCGGTGGCTCACACCTGTAATCCTAGCACTTTGGGAGGCTGAGGTAGGTGGATCATGAGGTCAGGAATTCAAGACCAGCCTGCCCAACTTATTGAAACCCCATCTCTACTTAAAAAAAAATACAAAAACAATAGCCAGGCATGGCAGCTGGTGCCTGTAATTCCAGCTACTCAGGAGGCTGAGGCAGAGAATTGCTTGGCTGAGGCAGAGAATTGCTTGAACCCGGGAGGCAGAGGTTGCAGTGAGCCCAGATCACGCCATTGCACTCTAGCCTGGGTGACAGAGCAAGATGCCGCCTCAAAAAAAAAA
>NW_026657151.1:0-1793 GCF_009828535.3 Hylobates moloch | reverse complement strand
GTCAGGAGATCGAGACCATCCTGGCTAACACGGTGAGACCCCGTCTCTACTAAAAATACAAAAAATTAGCCAGGCGTGGTGGCGGGTGCCTGTAGTCCCAGCTACTTGGGAGGCTGAAGCAGGAGAATGGCATGAACCTGGGAGGAAGAAGTTGCAGTGAGCCGAGATCGCGCCACTGCACTCCAGCCTGGGCAACAGAGCAAGACTCCATCTCAAAAAAAAAAGTTAGCCAGATGTAGTGGTGTGAACCTGTAGTCTCAGCTACTCAGGAGGCTCGCCCGCCTTGTCCTCCCAAAGTTCTGGGATTACAGGTGTGAGCCACTGTGCCCAGTCTGTATTTTTTGTAGAGATGGAATTTTGCCATGTTGCCCAGGCCGTTCTCGAACTCCTGGGCTCAAGCAATCCTCCCACCTTGTCCTCCCAAAGTGCTGGGATTACAGGTGTGAGGCACCATGCCCAGCCGCAACAGTAATTTTCACAAATGGTCCCCTGTAGTCAAGTAGGCAATTTTGATTCATGAAAGTGATATCACTGTAATTCTTCTAAACTTTCACTGGAATGCATGCTCCCTTTGCAGAGGGAAAGCTGAATCACAGGGTTAAGAGATGTCCAGGATGGTCGGGCTCGGTGGCTCATGCCTGTAATCCCAGCACTTTGGGAGGCTGAGGCAGGCAGATCACCCGAGGTCGGGAGTTTGAGACCAGCCTGACCAACATGGAGAAACCCCATCTCTACTAAAAATACAAAATTAGCCAGGCGTGGTGGTAATCCCAGCTACTAGGGAGGCTGGGGCCAGGCTGGTCTTGAACACCTGACCTCAGGCAATCTGCCTGCCTCCGCCTCCCAAAGTGCTGGGATTACAGGCTTGAGCCACCGTGCCCAGCTCTATGAATTATTTCAAATGCATTAGATCCACCTAATCAAAATTCTCTCATTCAACATATAATTTTGAGCGCCAACTATGTCTCAAGGTCAGTGTTCAGCCCTACAGTAAACAACATGGACAGAGCTACTGCATTCACAGAACCTCCATCTAGGGAGCAGGTGAATATATCACCAGGCCGTAATTGGTTGCTTAGTTCCAAAATAGTGAATTTAGGGTCAATTAAGATAATAATCTACCTAACTCTAATGACATCTCTAGAGTATTGTGTCTTTTAAAGTACAGTTATAGCCTGGGCAACCTGGGGAAACCCCGTCTCTACACACAAAAAAAAGTTTTTTTCTTTGAGACAGTCTTATTTTTTCACCCAGGCTGGAGTGCAGTGGGGCAATCTCAGCTCACTGCAACCTCAAACTCCCAAGTTCAAGCAAGTCTCATGTCTCAGCCTCCTGAATAGCTGGGATTACAGGCGTACACCACAACGCATGGCTAATTTTTGCAATTTTAGTAAAGACGGGATTTTGCCATGTTGGCCAGGCTGGTCTCGAATTCCTGGCCTCAAGTGATCTGCCTGCCTTGGCCTCCCATAGTGCTGGGATTACAGGTGTGAGCCACTGCACCTGACCCCTCCTGTCTCTGTTAACACACATTGCCTCCTTATAGAGGTTCAGGCACCATGCTGAGCCTGGGAGGTAATACAAAAATGAATGAGTGGACCTTGTGGGTTCCATGCTAGTTAAAGACACCCTATGAGACCAGCCTGGCCAACATGGTGAAACCATGTGTCTACTAAAAATACAGAAAATAGCCAGGCATGGTGGTGCATGCCTGTAATTCCAGCTACTGGGGATGCTGAGGCAGGAGAATCGCTTGAACCCAGGAGGTGGAGGCTGCAGTGAGCTGAGATCAC
>NW_026657150.1:0-5134 GCF_009828535.3 Hylobates moloch | reverse complement strand
CATTCCATTCCATTCCATTCCATTCCATTCCATTCCATTCCATTCCACTCCGCACTATTCTATTCTATTGCTTTCTTTCAACAAATTCTCAATCTGACATCCTGGCTGTATTGCAGTTGCATAATGTCAGCTCACATTATATTTCACCTTTCGATTGCATTCCATTCCATTCCATTCCATTCCATTTCCGTCCATTCTGTTCCACTCTGTTCAGCTGCATTCCATTCCATTCCATTCCGTTCCCTTGCACTCCATTCCACTCCATTCCATTCCATTCCTTACTATTCCACACTATTCTATTCTATTCCTCTCTTCAACAAGTTCTCAATCTGTCAAATTGGCTATATTGCAGTGGCACAATGTCAGCTCACATATTATTTCAACGTTTCATTCCATTCCATTGCATTTCATTCCTTTGCATTCCATTGCATTCCATTCCATACCGTTTCATTCCATTCCGTTCCATTCCATTAAATTCCATTCCATTCCATTTAATTACATTACATTCCATTCCTTTAGATTCCATTCCATTGCCTTCCATTCCATGGCATTCAATTCCACACAATTGTATTCTATTCCTTTCTTTCAACATGTTCTCAACCTGTCACCCTGACATGGATTGCAATGGCAAAATATCAGCTCACATTCTATTGCACCGTTCCATTCCATGCCATTCCATTCCAATCCATTCAATTCCATTCCGTTTTGTTCCTTTCCTTTCCATTGCTTTCCATTGCACTCCGTTCCATTCCATTCCATTCCACACTACTCTATCCTATACCTTTCTTTCAACAAGTTCTCCAAATGTCACCCTGTCTGGATGGCTGTGGCACAATGTCAGCTTATATTTTATTTCACCATTCCATTCCATTCCATTCCATTCCATGCCTTTCCATTCCATTCCATTCCATTCCTTTCCATTCAGTTCCGTTACTCTCCATTCCATTGCGTTCCATTCCATTCCTTTCCATTCCATTCCGCACTATTCTCTTCTATTCCTTTCTTTCAACCTATTCTCAATATGTTACCCTGACTGGATTGCCGTGGCACAATGTTAGCTCACGTTTTATTTCACCATTCATTCTATTCCATTCTATTCATTTGTAATCCATTCCATTCCATTCCATTCCATTGCATTGCATACCATTCCGTTCCGTTCTGTTCCATCGCACTCCACACCATTCCATTCCATTCCACATTATTCTATTCTATTCCTTTCTTTCAACACGTTCTCAAACTGTCACATAAGCTGGATTGCCGTGGCACAATGTCAGCTCAAGTTTTATTTCACTGTCCCATTCCATTCCATTCCATTCCATTCCATTCCATTCCATTCCCTTCCATTTCATTCCATTCCATTCCATTGCATTCCATGCCATTCCATTACGTTGCTTTCCATTCAATTCCACACTATTCTATTCTATTCCTCTCTTTCAACCAGTTCCCAGTCTCTCAACCTGGCTGAATTGCAGTGGCTCAATATCAGCTCCCATTTTATTGCAGCGTTCCATTCTATGCCATTCCATTCAATTCCTTACCATTACATTCCACTCTATTCAGTTCCATTTCATTCCATTCCATTCCATTCCGTTCCGTTGCACTACATTCAATTCCATTTCATTCCATTCCATTCCACCCTATACTATTTTATTAATTTCTTTCAAATAGTTCTCTATCTGTCACCCTGGCTTGATTGCAGTAGCAAAAATTCAGCTCACATTTTATTTCCGCTTTCCATTCCATTCCTTTCCATTCCATTCCATTCCATTCGAATCCATTCCATTCCTTTCCATTCCGAACTACTCTATTCTATCCCTTTCGTTCAACAAGTTCTCAATCTGTCAGCCTGGCTGTATTGCAATGGTGCAATCTCACCCCACATATTTCACCGTTCCATTCCATACCATTCCATTCCATTCCATTCTGTTCCATTCCATTCCATTCCATTCAATTTCATTCCATTCCGTTCCATTCCATTCCATTGCATTCCATTCCATTCCATTCCATTCCAATCCATTCCATTCCATTCCATCCCATTCCATTCCAATCCATTCCATTTCATTCCATTCCATCCCATCGCATAGTATAACTTCCCTTCCTATCCCATCCCATCCCATTAGATCGCATCCCATTCCGTTCCGTTCCGTTCCATTCCGTTCCATTCCATTGAATTCCATTCCATTGCATTCCATTCCATTCCATTCTGTTCCATTCCATTCCGTTCCATTTCATTCCACTTCATTCCATTCCACACTATTGTATTCTATTCCTTTCTTTCAACAAGTTCTCAATCTGTCACCCTGGCTGGTTTGCAGTGGCACAATGTCAGCTCACATTTTATTTCACCGTTCCATTCCATTCCATTTCATCCCATTCCATTCCATTCCTTTTTGTCCCATTCCATTCCATTCCTTTTTGTCCCATTCCAATCCATTCCATTTCATTGCTTTCCATTCCATTCCATTCCATTCCATTGCATTCCACACTATTATATTCTATACTTTGATTTCAAAATGTTCTCAATCAGTCACCCTGGCTGGATTGAAGTATCACAATGTCAGCTCATATTTTATTTCACCGTTGCATTCC
Source organism: Hylobates moloch (assembly GCF_009828535.3). Classification (NCBI taxonomy): domain Eukaryota; kingdom Metazoa; phylum Chordata; class Mammalia; order Primates; family Hylobatidae; genus Hylobates; species Hylobates moloch. The sequence goes on along the minus strand of NW_026657150.1, from coordinate 2,545 downwards.
ATTCCATTAAATTCCATTCCATTCCATTTTATTTCTTTCCATTCCTTTCCATTACGTACCATTGCACTTCATTCCATTCCATTGGACTCTGTTCCCTTCCATTCCATTAGATTCCATTCCATTCCGTTCCATTCCACACTATTCTATTCTATTCCTTTCTTCCCAAAAGTTCTCAATGTGACACTCTCGCTGGATTGCAGTGGCTCAAAGTCAGCTCACATTTTATTTCACCCTTCCATTTCATTCCATTCAATTCAATTCCATTCCATTTCATTCCATTCCATTCCATTACATTCCATTGCATTGCATTCCATTCTATTCCATTCCATTCCATTCCATACCGCACTATTCTATTCTATTCCCTGGTTTCAAAATGTTCTCAATCAGTTACCCTGGCTGGGTTGCGGTGTCACAATATCAGCTCATATTTTATTTCACCGTTGCATTCCATTCCATTAAATTCCATTCCATTCCATTTCATTTCATTCCGTTCCTTTCCATTCCGATCCATTGCACCCCATTGCGTTCCATTCCATTCCATTCCATTCCGTTCCACTCTGTTCCAATGCACTCTATTCCATTCCATTCCATTCCATTCCATTCCATTCCATTCCATTCCATTCCATTCCATTCCTTTCCATTCCACACTACTCTATTCTATTCCTTTCTTTCAACAAGTTCTCAATCTGTCATTCTGGCTGGATTGCAGTGGCACAATATCAGCTCACATTTTATTTCACTGTTCCATTCTTTCCTATTTCATCCCATTCCATTCCATTTCACTCCATTCCGTTCCATTCCACTCCATTGCACTCCTTTCCATTCCATTCCATTCCATTCCATTCCATTCCATTCCTTTCCATTCCGCACTATTCTACTCTATTCCTTTGGTTCAACAAGTTCTCAATCTGTCACCCTGGCTGTATTGCAGTGGTGCTGTCTCACCCAACATTATATTTCACCATTCCATTCCATTCCATTCCATTCCATTCCATTCCATTCCACACTACTCTGTTGTATTCCTTTTTTTCAAGATGTTCTCAGTCTGTCACCCTGGCTGGATTGCAGTGGCACAAGGTCAGCTCACATTTTATTTGACCGTTCCATTCGATTACATTCTATTCCATTCCATTAAATTCAGTTCCGTTCCATTCATTTCCATTCTATTCCATTCCATTCCATTCCATTCCATTCCATTACATTCCGTTCCACTTATTTCCATTCCGTTCCATTCCATTCCATTCGTTTATATTCCGTTCAATTCCACTCCATTCCAAACTATTCTATTCTATTCCTTTCTTCCAAAATGTTCTCAGTGTGACACCCTGGCTGGATTGCAGTGGCTCAAAGTCAGCTCACATTTTATTTCACCCTTCCCTTCCATTCTATTCCATTCCACTCCATTCCATTTTGTCCCATTCCATTCCATTCCATTCCACACTATTCTATTCTATACTTTGATTTCAAAATGTTCTCAATCAGTCACCCTGGCTGGATTGAAGTGTCACAATGTCAGCTCATATTTTATTTCACCGTTGCATTCCATTCCATTCCATTTTATTTCTTTCCATTCCTTTCGATTCCGTTTCATTGCAATTCATTCCATTCCATTCCTTTCCATTCCACTCCATTCAATTCCATTTCTTTCCATTCCTTTCCATTCCATTCCATTGGACTCTGTTCCTTTCCATTCCATTGGATTCCATTCCATTCCCTTCCATTCCACACTATTCTATTCTATTCCTTTCTTCCCAAAAGTTCTCAATGTGACACTCTCACTGGATTGCAGTGGCTCAAAGTCAGCTCACATTTTATTTCATCCTTCCATTTCATTCTATTCAATTCCATTCCATTCCATTTCGTTCCATTCCATTCCATTCCATTGCATTGCATTCCATTGCATTCCATTCCATTCCATTCCATTCCATTCCATTCCTTTGCATTCCATACCGCACTATTCTTTTCTATTCCTTGGTTTCAAAATGTTCTCAATCAGGTACCCTGGCTGGGTTGAGGTGTCACAATATGAGCTCATATTTTATTTCACCGTTGCATTCCATTCCATTAAATTCCATTCCATTCCATTTTATTTCATTCCGTTCCTTTCCATTCCGATCCATTGCACCCCATTACATTTCACTCCATTCCACTCCATTGCACTCCTTTTCATTCCATTCCATTCCATTCCGCACTATTCTACTCTATTCCTTTCGTTCAACAATTTCTGAATCTGTCACCCTGGCTGTATTGCAGTGGTGCAGTCTCACCCAACATTATATTTCACCATTCCATTCCATTCCATTCCATTGCATTCCACTTCATTCCATTGCTTTACATTCCTTTCCATTGCAATCCATTCCATTCCTTTCCATTCTGTTCCATTCCACTCCCTTCCATTCTATTCCACACTTTTCTATTCTACTGCTTTCTTCCAGCAATTTCTCAATCTGTCAACCTGGCTGGATTGCAGTGGCACAATATCAGCCCACATTTTATTTCACCATTGCATTCCATTCTATTCCATTCCATTCCATTCCATTCCATT
>NW_026657149.1:0-5134 GCF_009828535.3 Hylobates moloch | reverse complement strand
ATTTCTTTTTCTAAAATATACTACATTATTTTCATAGAATCAAACTAAAACAGTGTTAGAAAAATTGCTTGTTTCATTTAACAACATAATTTGAATTCCTTTCTATGTTGGTAAATAGAAAGAAATTATCTTCAGGCCAGATTTATACAGCCAAATCCAAATGAAGGCTTGCAGAGTTTGGAAAAATTTGTATTTTGAGTCACTTAAATATTTTAAAATTATTATAAATGTAAAGTGGATTTTATTGGGTGGGAATTTAAATGTCCACATAATTATTCATGTAGTCCAGATGACTCTGATTCGCCACTGCCCACTTTGTGGCTGCCCACTCTGTGTGATGTGCTGTCCACTCTGTTTCCAGATGGTATGGCTGTTTAAAAGGTCAGGGAAATCAGAAGCCTCCTTCACTTCCTAACCACCACCCCCATCTTTGTTCTTTCTTGGGCTATTTTCCTTAGGAGGAAGCTCTCCTGACATTGTGCCATCTTGGGGAACAGGCCAGGGAGCAACCTGGCTAAAAGCACAAGGCTCAGTTGTTTTCACAACCGTGAGGTGTTCCAGAAACCTGTTCTTCTAACCTTGACAATTTTTAAGACACTTCTATTGATAATACGACCATATACAGCTTCGACAGCCTCAAAATGAAAGTATTAAAATGCATGGTAAACAATTTCTTGCTTCCTATCAACCATTTCACATGTTTTGCAGCATCCCAAATTCTCAGGAATTTTAAGAAGAGTGAAATAGACTACCTTTTTAGAAACTTGGTATAATTGGATGTCAATCTAACACTACTTCTGGTACAATCTATCACTGAGCATGATGCTACCCGACAACGCCTAATGAAAGTTGACAGATTCATTTCTGCTCGGTAAGAGAAGTCAGCTGTCCACCAGAGAGCTCAACATTCTTTCTAACCAATGCTCACTCAGAGATCCCAGGAGATAGGCAGGAACAAATTATTACATCGAAGACACAAAAGCCATGAGCTTCCTGTCACAACAGTTCTTAACATATTTATAGACTTTTTATACTGGTAGAGACCTTGGAGAGATTATCTAGGGGAAACCCATCCATTTTACAGATGAAGAAACTAAGGCTTTGAGAGGGGAAAGAACATAGAACACATTAGTCTCAAGGCTGAGACTGGAACCTAGGTGTTTTTGTATCTGTATTTCTGTCTGATTTAACTTTACCAATAAAAGATTGTGTTGTAAAGGTTGACACATCACTATGGATTAATAAACACAGAATACTGAACTTATGGACTAGTTTCTGAAGTTCTGGTTGCTGAATTTGCTAGTAATAGATCATATCATTATTATTCCTGGAGTCCATTTTAAGGTCATCAAGTAGACCAGGGTTTTTCTTAATTTATAAAAAGGCAAACAAGGAAGACCCAATCATATATTTTAATGATATTAATAAACATTCACATGTTATAATATGTTTGACTTGTGTCTTATTGCTCCTTTCTCATCTTCTAGAGTAAAGTTTTACTGGAGAGCCTACTTTTTAGCTATTCATCTTGTTTCCAAAGATATCGAGAGTAAAGATGATTCATGTATTCCTCAGTATTCATAAACCAGACCAAGGTGTCTTCTTTCACTCTGGTTAATGCCACAAGCCTCCAGTGTAGGTGGAAAGGAGATGGAAAGGGTCTCTGTATGTGTATTCATGTGCATGCGTGTATGTGTGTGTGTGTGCGTGTGTGTCTCTGTAGGTATTTTGCCTGAGTTTTAAAGTTTCCTAAATACCCTCAGTTAATCATATGTACTTATTTCACAATGTTCACAGCACTTTAATATACAATTAACTTAATAATACTCAGCATGTTTCAATGGGACATAGCTTTGTGTCTTTTTACTTAAGATAGAAGATTATCTGTATCTCTCTTTCCCTTGATCTGCAAAATTGGGATGATGATAATATCTACCTCATACAGTTGGTATGAGAATTAAATGAGTAGCTATTATAGAATGCTTGGAACAGTGCCTGACAAATAGTACTTGTTAAATAAGTTTGTTGCACAATAAAGCACCTACAGGACATCAAACTCCAGACCAAATTGAAGTGTCTGAGCCAGGGGTTTTTCAGTCTTGGCTGTACATTGGAATGTACTATGGAGCATTTGAAATGCAGATGCTCAGGCTCCACTTCAGATCTACTGAATCCAAGCCTCCAGTGTAGGTGGAAAGGAGATGGAAAGGGTCTCTGTATGTGTATTCATGTGCATGTGTGTATGTGCGTGCACGCACACGTGTGTGTGTGTGCGAGTGTGTGTCTCTGCAGGTATTTTGCCTGAGTTTTAAAGTTTCCTAAATACCCTCAGTTAAGAACAACCAGTCTAGAGACTGGTGACTACATGGTAACATCTTCTATGCAGTAGGTCTTACTCAGCAGAACTTGCAAAACAACAATTAAACTAAACAACACTTTGTTTAGTGCAGTTTTTAACTTTGTGTGGCATGCTGAAACATAAACTTACCAAATTGGTATTCCTTTCCAATTCGCCAGTTCCAACCAATCTGCCCAGCTTAACCGAAGTGTAAAATTCTTAAAGCACCCTCCTGACACCACTTCCAGGCCATATTTAAAGAGATGAGGCCGGGCGCGGTGGCTCACGCTTGTAATCCCAGCACTTTGGGAGGCCGAGGCGGGCAGATCACGAGGTCAGGAGATCGAGACCACGGTGAAACCCCATCTCTACCGGGTGGTGGGGGTTCCTGTAGTCCCACTATGGAGGGGCTGAGGCAGAGGAAGGCTGAACCGGAGGGAGTTGCAGTGAGCCGAAGAGATGGGGCATTAACTCAGATAACATTTCAAAGAAGATTCTGGGAAGGGAGAGTTTTGGCATTACTTTTAGAACTCTATTGCCTTGTCTGTCTTAGCTTTAAAGCAAAGTTCACTGTAATATTCCTGATGCTATTTGTTATACTCTGCCCTAATTTGCCTCCTTCACGATGAAGAATAATATTTAATAAAAGTCACTTAAAATATGTGTCGAGGGAGAAAGGGGAGCATGGTAACAAAGGGAAGACTACCCAGCATCAAAGCATTGATTATTTGAGTGTACAGACTTACTGAGAGTTCCCACAAGCCACACTGGTATTTTTTAAATTCAAGTTGGTACTTGAATTTCACAACTCTGAGACACCAATCAAAAACACATTTTTATAGGGCTAGTAAGTCCAGGCATATATGTAACTGACAAAATACACTTCTCCATCCCTTATAACAATCACATTTGTCAGTAAAAATGTCAGTAGCTGCTCTTAGGACACATTTGAGTTTAGTCACTATCACAGTTGGTACTACTGTAGTAGGTTTTGTTTCAAGGAACTGTTACTCAGGAAATCAAGTATAATTTTGGATATAAAGTGGTTAAAATTAATAGGCAACAAGGGTTAGATGTGGTAAGTAGGCAGGATGACTAGGGAAACTGATGAAGATATGTTCTGGGACCAGAACAAAGGCGACTGTCTCCATGAAGTATTAGGGAGAAGCAAGGAAGAAGAGATTGAATTCTGAGAGTGAGAACAGAAAGGAAAATGTTGGTATAAGTGTTTCGAAACAGTAGAAAGCCTTTCATTTCTGAGCCAATGCGGTTCAGCCTGCTTCCCATTCAGTCATCACACCTCCCTTCAGCTATAGCCCGTCTGTCTCCCACCACCAGTAACTTGCAGTGTTCAGCTTATTCCAACCTCCCTTTTACCCATTGTGTTAAACCAAGACAGATCTGAAAACCACTTCAAGAATCCCCCTCCAGAGTTGGGAAGTAAGGAATGGGGTAGGGGAAGGTAGAGAGATAAACATACAGATAAACCTAAAAAGAATCATCACCCAACAGCTAGGTATTCTGTCTTGGTTACCAGATTTAATGTAACTCCTGCCTAAGGTAACATCTTCTATGCAGTAGGTCTTACTCAGTGGAACTTGCAAAACAAAAATTAAATTAAAACAAAGTGTAGTTAGAACCCATTTCTTAAAATAGCATAGGCAACACAATCCCACTGCCAGCATTTTATATAAAAGTGAGAGTTTTTAGGTATTTGAACACTGAAAATATTTTGTACATTTTGCAATGTTCTTCATACTCATCAGTTGTATCTATTTTCCAAGACTACCAGTAGGTTATTCAATTGAGACTCTATTCCCAATCTTTGATTTTTCTCAAAATCATTCTTGTCCTCATTCCATGTTCCTCTACAACTTGCCCACTTTTTATCCTGGCTGGGAGCAGAGGGGATACCTAACCAGAGGGGGAAACTAGTGCTTTTTACGATGAAATGCCAATTATAGTATTTGAGTCTAATAGAAATAAATTAATATAAATAATCTATAAACATGGGATGAAGTCACAAACCACCCAGGAGACATTTTTGTAACCACAGGTTGTCAGCAAAACCCATCCAAGAAGATCTATTGTATGTCAAAATAGAAACCAAACAGAACCATTTCCATGTCTGTCATATGAACCCTCAAACAATTACCACATGGTGGACACTTTTAGTTATTTAAATTTGACTCAATACTCTTCAGGGGCTAGACATTCCATTACCAGCAAATTTAAGTTTTATTTTTCAGTCAAATGCAGTTATTATATTTGAGCTGTCAGTTTCAGTCTCATAGCTTTGTTTCCAGAAAACTATATAACATGAAGTCCCCTAAATCAGTTTAAAATTATTTAGTGTCAGTACATATGGTCTATAGGTTTTAGAAGCTCCACAGATTTGCATTCACTCTGAGTCAAAGGGAACTGATCTTGATCTTGCCCTTGCATTTTTAAGATTTGAGGCTGAGGAGGAGGAGTTTTTTTTTTTTTTTTCAATAAAAGTTACACTGAGTGTTCCTGCTTCTCCTGCCTCCCTTTCCACCTTCACATCTTTCAATTCTGCAACCCACAAGATGGCAAGACCAGCCCTTCCCTCTTCCTCCTCCTCAGCCTACTCAACATGAAGACAAGGATGAAGACGTTTATGATGATCCATTTCCATTTAATGATAAATCAATATATTTCTTTTCCTTATGATTTCTGAATGATATTTTCTTTTCTACAACTTTATTGTAAGAAGACAGAATATAACACATATAATGTACAAAATATGTGTTAATCAGCTATGTTATCAACAAG
>NW_026657148.1:4836-5135 GCF_009828535.3 Hylobates moloch | reverse complement strand
ATTGGGTTTGTGTTAAGCAGATGTGAGAACAGATAACTGGCTTGACTCTGTTGCTTCACCTTGTCAAATTACTTATCCTCCGAGTCTCAGTTTTCATATCCATAAAATAATAATAATATTTCCTTTGTAGAATTTCATGCAGGTTAAAAATAACATTCACAAAGCATTAGCTATATAGTTGGCTCTCAATAACTGTAGCTATATTTAATCATATTCTGATATATGAAGCACAGGTGATTTCTTTCCTTCTTCCCTTCCTTCCTTCCTTCCTTCCTTCCTTCCTTCCTTCCTTCCTTCCT
>NW_026657148.1:0-4826 GCF_009828535.3 Hylobates moloch | reverse complement strand
CTTCCTTCCTTCCTTCCTTCCTTCCTTCCTTCCTTCCTTCCTTCCTTTCTTCCTCTCTTTCTGACAGAGTCTCACTCTGTTGCCCAGGCTGGAGTGCAGTGGCGCAATCTTGGCTCACTGCAACCTCCACCTCCTGGGTTCAAGCAATTCTCTTGCCTCAATCTTTCAAGTAGCTGGGACTACAGGCAGGTGCCACCATGGCGGGCTAATTTTTTGTATTTTTAGTAGAGACGGGGGTTCACCGTGTTAACTAGGATGGTGTCAATCTCCTGACCTCATGATCGGCCTGCCTTGGCCTGTGAAAGTGCTGGGATTACAGGCACGGGCCATCGTGCCCAGCCAGGTGATTTCCTTTGAAGGCAGAAATTTTATGATTTGCATTCAAATGTAGAAGGGGATCTTTAAAATCGACCAAACTTCTGAAATATGATTTTAAAGATAAAGAACCAGGACTTTGTTTCACATTTGCTTTTCTAGTAGATTCTGTTTATGTGTTCCTTCTTTGTAGTTCAAGATAACATGAGGCTTTCTCCACTACTACATTGTCTTACTTACTAATGATGAATATATCTATTAGACAATATTTGGAAGAGAGGTTCACACAAATCTAGAAGTGTTAGGCAATATGTAAGTCTTGTGAAAATTAATGTGAGAGCAGGGAGCATGGCTTTGTAATCCTAGTTTCTCGTGACAGAGACTATGGAAGGATTTTTGTATAAAGAAAACAATCAAGAATTCTCATGGAATTGAGCAGAATTTGAAAATATCTTTCAAACAAAGGAGTGAAATTTAATACAAAGTCAATGGACTTTGTAGTCCCAGCTACTCAGGAGGCTGAGTGAGACAATCACTTGAACCCAGGAGGTGGAGATGGCAGTGAGCTGAGATCACATCTGTATTCCAGCCTGGACGACAGAGCAAGACTGTCTCAAAAAAAAAAAATAAATAAATACGAGTAAAAGCAAAATAAATAAGAGGTAACATGAGACATATTGAGTAAGAAACTTACACCGCATTCCAAAGCTGTGCTGTCTAGTAGAAATACAATGCAAACCACAAATGTGAGACACACAGGTAATTTCAAATTACAAATTGAACAGAGTCAATGTTCAATTTTTTATACAATATATAGATTTGGTCTTGTTTCTTATTGCAAGGTACAATTTTAGCAATAAAAAACAATAAAATTACACAAATGCTTTTTCCTTTTTTCTTTTTTTTTCTTTTGAGATGGAGTCTCTCTGTGTCACCCAAGCTGGAATGCAATGGCACGATTTTGGCTCACTGCAACCTCCGCCTCCCAGGTTCAAGCAATTCTCCTGCCTCAGCCTCAGAGTAGCTGGGATTACAGCTACATGCCACCATGCATGGCTAATTTTTGTATTTTTAGTAGAGACGAGGTTTTACCATGTTGGCTAGAGGAAATACATTTTCTATAACAACTTAAAACCAAGTGCTATATAAATTAAGAGTATGGATGCATATTTAACAAATGTGTTTAAGACCTAAGATGATTTCCTGTTTTTCAGATCCTAAATTTAGTGTGGTTTATTAGCCCCATTTTAGACAGGCCCTGTTGAAAGAGACTGAGAAATAGAACCCAGTAAGAATAAGTCATGATAAAAGTATCTACAGAAATCTAGAATTATTATGCAACACATCAGTTCCGTGAAAATAAATGCAGAAAACTAAGCTTGTTTAAAACATACATGTTCTTTTTTTTTTTTTTTTCGAGGCAGAGTCTCGCTCTGTCACACAGGCTGGAGTGCAGTGGCACGGTCTTGGCTCACTGCAACCTCCGCCTCCCGGGTTCAAGCAATTCTCCTATCTCAGCCTCCTGAGTAGCTGGGATTATAGGCACCCGCCACCACGTCCAGCTAATTTTTGTATTTTTAGTAGAGTGGGGGTTTCACCATGTTCGTCAGGCTGGTCTCAAACCCCTGACCTCGTGATCCACCGGCCTCGGCCCCCCAAAGTGCTGGGATTACAGGCATGAGCCACTGCACCCAGCCAAAACATATCTGTTCTTTACTCCAGAAAGAAAAAGAAGACCCATTAAAAAATCTTGCTTTTTTAAACATAAAATATTTTCAATATTTTGTATCAAATTTGAGAAAAGAACGTCTTGTTGTAGAAGGCCAAATATGAGAGAATATGGAGTTATTCTTGGTAATGAGGGGTGGCAGGCAAGAATCATGCCAGCACTCAATACCAAATTACACAAGAAAATTTGTCTATAAAAACATGAACAGAGCAGCCACCTGAATTATAATTTTTGCAGCATTTGGCATTTTTGAGACATTCATGGTGGCTTACATGGAAACACATTATAAAATACTTCTAATAAGATTTTAAGCCTACTTTACCTGAAGTTAGGATTAAACATTACCTTGTCAGTTTAATATTAACCAAATTTGCCTCGTGTGGTGGCTCACACCTGTAATCCCAGCACTTTGGGAGGCTGAGACAGGTGGATCACGGAAGGTCAGGAGTTCGAGACCAACCTGGGAAACATGGTGAAACCTTGTCTCTACTCATAATACAAAAAATTAGCTAGGCATAGTGGTGGGCGCCTGTAATCTCAGCTACTCAGGAGGCTGAGGCAGAAGAATCACTTGAACCTGGGAGGCAGAGGTTGCAGTGAGCTGAGATCGCTCCACTGCACTCCAGCCTGGACAACAGAACAAGAGTCTGTCTAAAAATATTTATATGTATTGAAGTTATCAATTTTTCCCTGGTTCATTAAATAAACAACTAATTTTACATTTAAAAATCAAGTCTTCTTATGAATGTGACATGTTTTCAGAAAAAAAAATTAAGTCTTAAGTCTTCACTAGTGAAAGACTATTTTGGGAGAATCTTTATTTAGAAATTATTATCTTCTTATTGTTAAAATATTTACAGAATGTCTAATTGAGACTTTCACATAGTGGATGCCTCCTGAATTTTGATGACTGAACAAATCAGGGATAATTTGAATATTAAAATCAGTTAAATTAGAATACTAACAGAAAAAGATTAGTATGCAAAGGTCAAAGTTTAGTTTCATTCTAGAGAAAAGAAAACATTTTGTGAAAAATTACTCAAATGCACTCTAAATTTCAGTGGTCATTTATTTATTTATTTTTATTTTTATTTTTTTTGAGATAAGAGTTTTGCTCTTGTTGCCTAGGCTGGAGTGCAGTGGTGCAATCTAGGCTCACTGCAACCTCTGCCTCCCTGGTTCAAGTGATTCTCCTGCCTCAGCCTCCCAAGCAGCTGGGATTATTGGCGCCCACCCCCACCACCAGCTAATTTTTTTTTTTTTTGTATTTTTAGTAGAGATGAGGCTTCACCATGTTGGCCAGTCTGGTGTCGAACTCCTGACCTCGGGTGATCTGCCTGCCTCAGTCTCCCAAAGTGCAAGGATTACAGGTGTGAGCCACTGTGCCTGGCCATTTATTAATACACTCGCTACTCTTTAGATATTCTGTACTCTTCACTCCAAATAGAATCTGAAAATAACCGAAATATGAGATTTTTGAAATATCATACATAAAAAAACTCCCTCTCCAATTATTGTTATACTGTATGTTTTTATTTTTGGCTGGGTCAACCTACATAAGACAAATTATCTGGAGAAACGGCTTCTTTCCTATTTGATCCCAGTCGCTTCTAACAACTGATAGCACAAAATTGAAAGTGGGTGAGCCACATCTGTTGTTATTTTTTGAACCAATTTCCTCTATATTTTGGCTTCCTTGTAAACTTTGTGCTCAAAATTCATAGGATCTCTCTAAACTCCATGTTCAGTATACATATTTGTGATGGTTAATACTGAGTGTCAACTTGATTGGACTGAAGGATGAAAAGTATTGACCCTGGGTGTGTCTATGAAGAGATTAACATTCCAGTCAGTAGGCTGGGAAAGGCAGACCCACCCTTAATCTGGGTGGGTACAATCTAATCAGCCGCCAGTGAAGCCAGAATAAAAAGCAGGCAGAAGAACGTGAAAAGACTAGACTGGCTTAGTCTCCCAGCCTACATCTTTCCCCCATGCTGGCTTCTTCCTGCCCTTGAACATCAAACTCCAAATTCTTCAGCTTTGGGACTCTGACTGGGTTCCTTGCTCCTCTGCTTGCAGACGGCCTATTGTGGGACCTTATGATCACATGAGTTAATGCTTCTTAATAAACTCCCCTTTATATATATATTTATCCTATTAGTTCTGTCCTTCTAGAGAACCCTGACTGACACAGTATGTATGTAATTTCTTAAATTTTGATTGCCAGTAGAAAAAAAAATAAAAATCAAATCAATGAACTAAAATACTGGTTGATCACAACAACAAACTGATGTTTCAAACAAACACTGAGGACTGTTTTATGGATACTATTATCTTCAGTTCTAATTCTAATTGTTCACCAACTGTGGCCCATTAAATTCAAGTTCTAGATGTGCATAGTGAACTAAGGGTCTTGCCGTATATTGTATACTCTGCTTCTGTAATATAATTCCAATTGCAACAGAAACATCTCTCCCTACGTTTATTATGTAGTAAATGTACCCATGCAAAAGCATGATGGAAAAAGAGTGGGTTAAATGTAAAATTGAGCTCTAAATGGTGCAAGTGAAGACAAGGTCCTACAATTGATTTCCTGAAATATTTTGTGCACTTCTTTTGTTTTCTTTATTTCAATTTTTCCGTTTGTTAAGGAGCAGTTATATTCAAACACTTTCTGAGTTAATACATTAGTTGTAAGGATTAATGGACCATCATTAGTTGCAAAGAGAACGACATATCTATTGGCAAAAAGAATTGATGGAATCAAATAGATAAGAAGCCA
>NW_026657147.1:0-5135 GCF_009828535.3 Hylobates moloch | reverse complement strand
CCCCAGGCCTCCACACCCACCTCTCCCACTCTCTCACTCACGGTGAGGCTGGAGCCCTGGTTCCAGAGGAGAGGATAGTCCCAAGGAGCAAAAGGAACACAACGAACTGACTAGAGATCCTGGGCTTCCCAGGGCTTGCAGGCAAGGTGATGATGGGAAGAGAGGTCTGTGCCTGGACCCTCTAGGGATGTGGGCACTAGGTCAGGGCGGGCATGGGGGGTGCCCGCAGCTGACATCAGCCAGTCAATTGAAGATGGCCATGCATTAATTATGCTCCTCTCTCTATAAATGGCACCTTCTGGTTGCTGATGGGTTGAGGACTGTATAGGAGAAGTCAAGGAAAAGCCGTTGTTGTGAAGAGTTGATTGGAGACGAGGCACAGAGTGGCTACAGGTCCCAGGCAAAGTGAACATGCCGAGACTCAGAGAAGCAGCAGCTTTGAAAAGGGAGTGTCGAACAGCAGTGAGACCTGTGGTCTCCAGGGCTGACTCCCCCCAGCCCTTGCCATGTGGAGGCACTGGGCTAAGGTGTCCTCTCCATCCTGTGAGGTGGGCGTGGATGGTCCTGTTTTGCAGATGAGACTCTCCAGAGGCACACGAAGGCACACCAGCAGTGACGGGCAGGCCAGGGGCTGAGTCAGGGCAGTCTGGCTGCAGAATTGCTGCTTCCAACCCTTGCTCCACAGGATCCTGGGCAGGAGGAGCCCTGGAGCATCAGGAGGAAGGAGACAGGTTGGGTCACGTGGGCAAAAGGCAGGGGGCCTGCAGGGTGACTGGTCTTGGTGGATGGAGCAGGAGTGGGTGTTGGGGCAGATGGTACTGAGGTCGGCAGGTGGGCTGCAGCTGGACCACAGTGACCCTGAGGACTTGACAGGGCTGCAGGCACAGGGAAGCGAGATCCCAGCACTAGGGTTGCGGAAAATTCACCCTCTGGAAGGAGAGACTGCAAAAGGCGGCCATGGGGCAGGAGAGAAGGGGCTAGGAGTTGGGGTGTGTGGGTGCATTGCGGGATGGGGCATGGCCCTCACATGGGAGGGTCGGGGGCTCCAGGGAGTAGCAGCTGGGCCTCCTCTCACTCCTAATTGCTCCCTGTCCCTCCACAGGGCAAGCTGGGTGTTCCTGGTCTGCCTGGTTACCCCGGATGCCAGGAACTCAGGGTGACACCGGGTGTGTGCCCCTCCTCCTTTTCACTTCCCTGACTTTGATTCCAGGGAGCACAGACTAGCAGAGCAGTGGGGGGCCCTCAAGAGTGTTTAGCGGCCCCCAATCTACAGATGAGAGGAGGCTGAGAGCAGCAGGGGTTTGTCCCAGGCCACCTCGTTTTTGGCAGGATCCAGGTCTCCACATCGCTGCCTGCATGGCCTCTGCTGGCCCCCTCTGCCCCTTCCTGAGCCTGGCCTCTCATAACTTCTCAATTTCCCCGTTTCTCCTTCCTCACCAGGGGCTCCTGGGATTTCCTGGCTTTCCTGGAGTCAGTAGAGAGAACGGAGCCTGGGGAAGCTGGGGGTAGGGAGAAGGTGTGGAGGGAAAGGCTGGAGGGGTGTGGAGGGGCTCTGTGGGGAGTCACACCCTGGGGGATGTCCACTCCATTCCCACCAGGGCCTGTCAAGGAAGTCAGGGCCTCGAGGAGAATGGGGCCTCATAAGTGCAAGGCAGAGAAGCGGGGGGCTCAAGGTCCAAATGGGTTTGGGTTTTTCTGACAACAACACTCCCCTCTCTGGGGCCCACAGGGTCAGTGGGGTCCCCGAAGTGCCACTGGGAAGTCTGGAGCTAAGGTGAGTGGTCTCTGCAGGGCTCCACCTGCCCCCTGCCCACTGAGCCCCAGCTCTCCCTCAACCACCTGACTTTGGGGACAACTGAGAAGCAGCTCCTCCCACTCTGTTTCCCCCATAGGGAACATCGGGGGTGAAGGCTTTCATGGGCCCCCCAGAGAGAGGGTGTGTGTGGCATGAGTATCCTCTCTCCACGCTCCCAGGGAGGCTGGGTGAGACAGCTCCTTCCTCACCCCAGCGAGGACCGAAGCTCCTGCCCCCATTCTCCCGACTCAGCCCACATCTGTCCCTACGGTCTTCCTGATTAATGTGTCTGGTCCTCTGCCTCCCTTTTTGCAGGCCATAAACTCTAGTCTTGTCTCAGGGGCCAAGAGAAGCCCCTTCCCCCGGGAGGCCTTCTCTGTCTCACTGTAGTGACCTTGGAGCACTTATCCTGGCCTCTGCCCCAGAAATGGGCCCACCTCCCTAAGCAATGAGCCCTATTTCTGCTCCTCCTTCAGGGCCCACAAAGCGCCCCAGGAGGATTGGGAACCTGGGTGCCCCTGGAGAGATGGTCACTGGGAAGGGGGTGAATGGACAAGTATTTCAACTGAGGGATGAAAGTTGGTTTTCTGCCAATTTTGATTGGGGAGACACAAAAGAATGAGATGTGGGGAATACCAGGATTTTTTGAGAGGGCAAATAGGTTTTTGACCTCAATCTCTTTGCAGCGGGAGCCAGGAGATTCAGGATCTCCAGGGATCCAGGGTGAGACAGGTGTCAAGCAGAGTGGCAGCTCCAGGGCCCTACTTTCCAACCCCCTTCACCCTCCTCACTGCACCCCACTTTTCCTGTGACCTCTTTGAGCTGGAGCTCCTCTGAGGCCAGGAGTATCTGCTTTGGACCATACTCTGAATTAGCCCTTCCCCTCTTACCTCCAAGGGAAAGAGACCAGGGTCTCCCCTTATAGGCTGGACTTTCTGTGTCTGTCACATTGTCCCTGAGGGCAGTAGGGGGTGGCTCTGAAGGTGTCTTGGAAGCAGATGCTGCATCCCTGATCTTCAAGACCCCCCAGACCATCTGTGCCCTTCACTTGTTCTGCAGCACCCATGTGGGGACCGTGGGGAGAATACAGTAGAGTTGGGGCAGCTGGGAGAGGTGGGACCACCAGGGCCTAAAGGACACTAGGGTCAGCTGACAGCCCTAAAGGGAACCCTGCGATTTTGGGGGCATGGAGGCTGAGGCCTCTCAGCCCTTGTGAATGACAGCCCTGGGATTATGGGTGTCTGCGAGCAAGGATCTTGGAGTGTGGGGATCTCAGGAGTGGGGGGATGCCTGGGAGGGAGGCTCTGGGAATGGGATCTCCTGGGAGGACTCATGGGGTCTGGGATCCAAAGAGAAAGTGTGAAAGGCCCTGTGGCTAATACCCTGAAGCATTAGACGGCATGCAGTGAGTGCATGAAGTGGAGAGGGGGCACTTCGATAAAATCACCTTTCACCCTTCCTACACAATCAAAGATATCCTAGGTTTAATTTTTCTCCTCCTCCTTTTAATAATGCTAGTACTATCTTCGCCTGACCTCCTGAGCGACCCAGATAATTATGGCTTAGCGAACCCCTCAAAAAAGCCGTCTACCTTACTTTATGATCAGGATGAGCAACCTATTCAAACTATGACTAGTCGGCGCGTTACAAACCATCGCCTAATTTCATATGAAGTTACCCTAGCCATCAGCCTATTATCAGTTCTACTGATAAGCAGCTCATTCAATTTATATATACTTATTACAACAGAAGACTCCCTCTGACTACTCCTACCATCATGACCCCTAGCCATAATATTATTTATTTCTATATTAGCAGAAACTAACTGAGCCCCTTTTGACCTAACAGAAGGAGAATCAGAGTTAGTCTCAGGTTTCAACATCGAATATGCCACAGGTCCATTCACTTCTTCTTTATAGCAGAATACATGAATATTATAATAATAAATTCCCTAACTACTACAATTTTCCTAGGAACAATTATACTGTATGTATTCACCAGAACTCTATACTACATATTTCATTACCAAGACCCTCCTCTTAACCTCCCTATTTTTATGAATTCGAACAGCCGATCCCCAATTCCACTATGATTAACTTACCCATCTCCTATGAAAAAATTTTCTACCACTTACACTAGCATTCTGTGTATGATATATCTCAATACCCATCATAATCTCCAGCATCCCACCTGAAACGTAAGAAATATGTCTGACAGAAGAACTGCGTTGATAGAGTAAACAACAGAGGTTAAAATCCTCATTTTTCTAGAACTACAGGAATTGAACACATCCCTGAGAATCCAGAATTCTCCGTGCTACCTATCACACCACGTCCCAGCTAAATAAGCTATCAGTCCCATACCCCAAAAATGTTGGTTACATCTTTCCCATACTAATTAACCTATTAGCTCAACTTACCATCTACTTTACTGTTTCTGCAGGTACCCTTATCACAATGCTAGCCTCACACTGATTTTTCATCTGAACAGGCTTAGAAATAAATGTACTAGCCCTCATCCCAATCTTAATTAAAAAATAAATCCCTGCTCCACAGAAGCAGCCACTAAATATTTCCTTATACAGGCAACCGCATCTATAGTCCTCATAATCGGTATTCTCTCCAATAATCTGTTATCTGGACAGTGAACAACAATAAATACTGTTAATCAGTTTTCATCCCTAATAATAATAATAGCCTTAGTAACAAAATTAGGAAGAACCCCCTTTCACTTCTGAGTTCCAGAAGTAACTCAAGGAAATTCTCTAACATCTGGCATACTTCTCCTCACATGACAAAAACTAGCCCCTATTTCAATTCAATTCAATCAAATTTTTTCGTCAGTAAATACGAGTATTCTCCTATCTATCTATTTGAGTGGGCAGTTGAGGAGGACTCAACCAAACTCAACTATGTAAAATTTTAGCCTACTCCTCAATCACTCACTAGACTGAATAATAGCAGTGCTAATGTATAACCCAAACATTACCATTTTTAACCTAATTACCTATTTCATCCCAACAATTACGGCATTCCAAGCACTTAACCTGAATTCAAGCACCACAACCTTATCACTATCTCACATCTGAAACAAATTAACATGATTAATATCTACAATCCTATCAATTTTATTATCCCTAGGAGGCTTACCCCCATTAACAGGATTCCTACTTAAATGAATTATTATCCAAGAGTTTACAAAAAATAACAGTCTTATATCCCAACCATCATAGCCATCATAGCTTTACTCAACCTCTATTTTTATATATGCTTAACTTACTCCACTTCAGTGACAATATTCCCCACATCCAATAATATAAAAAGAAAATGACAGTTTCCTC
>NW_026657146.1:0-5136 GCF_009828535.3 Hylobates moloch | reverse complement strand
TATTTTTAGTAGAGACATGGTTTCTCCATGTTGGTCAGGCTGGTCTCAAACTCCCGACCTCAGGTGATCCATCCGCCTCGGCCCCGCAAAGTGTTGGGATTACAGACCTGAGCCACCGTGCCTGGCCTCTCCTTTTACTTTTTACCTGCTGCCTTCTCCAGCCTAGATGTTTAGGTGATCTTGCCCTCGAGACTTCAGCTTTGTTTTATCATAACGCTGGTAACTCTGGCATCCATATTTTTAGCCTAAACTTCTCTCCTGACTCATATGCTCAGTTACCTCAGTGGCCTTGCAAAACTAGATGTCTAAAATTGAACTCATGGTTCCCCTGAACCCTAAAATACTCCATAGTTTAGTAATTTCTACCACAGTCTACTCAGTTTATCAAGCCAAATGCCTGGGTATTCTATTCGCATTCTCTGTATCTCTCCATTTTATTTCCAATCAGTTACCAGGGCCTGTTGTTTCCACGTGCCAAGTATCACTTGAATCTGTCTACTTTGTCTCCATTCCCTTTATTACTTCTTTAGTTGAGGTCATTATTATCTATCACCTGAACCACTGGAATAGCCTCCAAAGTTGCTGTTATCCAATCAATTACCTATTCTTCAGCCAGAGTAGTCCCTCTAAAACCCAAATATTCTCATGCCACTAGTCTCTCTAAAATGCTTCAGCGGCTTTCAATCACCCTTCAAATAAAATGTGCTTGATTTCTCTAACATGTCTTAAAATGCGATTTGAGAACATGCATGCATTTCCAGTGTCGTCTGGAATGTCCTCCCTGACACATCGCTCCTCACCCATTCCCAACCCCAACTTAGTGCTTCAGCCATACTGATATTTTTAGAAAGTGCTAGGCTCCATTTTGCCTCCAACTGTTGCTTGTTTCTCTTGCCTGGCACACTCTCCCCTACTTGTTTGCCTAGGTATACCTACTTATCCTTCAAGTCTCATCTTCAAATTTCCTTTTTTTTTTTTTCCAGAATGTTTCCTCTGACATCGCTCTGTTGCAATACTGCAGACTGGGTTAGGTGATTCTCCCTGATTCTTCCCTAGTATTCTACATCCTAGTATTTGTCACGTATAGTTATTTAATTTTCTTACTTTCTAGGAGTCTGGGAATCACGCTTATCTTGATCCATATTGTATCCCTAGAATCTAATACACAAGAGGGCACACAGTAATCCTTAATAAATTATTTGTCAGATTAGTGTATTGATAAATAAGGATACAAATGAGTAACCTACAGTTAAAGAAGGAACTGCACCAGTTAAGTCAAATAGTGTACTGGAAAATGGCTTCTTATCCCCCTGATGGTGACATCTCCTACTGCCTGTAACTATATAATTTAACTCTTCCTAACTAATTCATTATTTAAATAACAGTCAGTTGAAGCGGCATTATTATAGCTCTTTTCTGCTCATCTATGAAACTAGTTTGGGAGACCATTCTACCTTTGTACAAGTGGGCCATTTCAAGTTTCAAAGAAAGCTCAGATGCGGTGTATAACATTTCTATCTGTAGAGCTATGAGCAGTAATTAGATTTCCCATAATATCGAAATTATTACCTCTTCTTGGGTATATTTAAGGGTACTTCAATATCTAAATATATGGGACTTATAGTCCTAAGAATTTAGAAAATCCAAGACCTAGTTATCCCCTTTCTTTGTGTTTTTTGCTGCTGAGATAGGAAAACGTTGTCCAAAGTGAGAACAAATGTTTTAGGCTCGAGTCCTTTTATATAACTACTACTCATCACTTTTTCAAACGATAGTGGCACACTCTTAAGAGCTGTACCAAGTATTTCACATCTTTTTATTCTTTCCATGAGTGGCTTTATAAATGTCCATTCTATGCCAAGTAAATGGTATTCTTTGTTCTAAGTAAGCATTAATAACACTGCTGATAAAAAATAATTTTTTCCCCTGGAGGAAGCCTTAAGAAGATTAGGAAAATACATTAAACAATCTATATTCCCTTTATTAGCTACAAGGAATCTATCGGCTAGTATTTATCTAAAACAGGGGTCAGTGAACTATGGCTGGTGGGCCAAATCCAACCCACTGCCTGATCTTGCAAATACACTTTTCTTGGAACACAGCCACGTTTATTCATTTACAAATTGCCTATGGCTGCTTTTGCACCTCATTAGCAGAGTTGAGTAACTTCAACAAAGATCTTCTGGCTTGTAAACCCAAAATATTTACTATCTGGCTTTTTACAGAAAAAATTGGCAAAACTTTGACCAAAACCTTCTTGAAGTGATTTACACTACTAACCTATACCTCCTGCTGAAACAGTAAATTATATAAACCAATAATTGACTTTATAAATATGGATTTTTTATTTGCCTCAAATCATGTCTTCCAAGATTCAAATGACATCCCCTAATTGCAATGTGTTATGATTTGGTGAATAAATTCTTGTTCTCACTACTGTAGTTAGAAGAAAAATGGACTAGGAATACGAAGAGAAAAGATTCTGTCCTGATTCTCCTCTTATTCAGTTTCCTTAACTGCAGGAATTTATAATCTTCATTCTTAAGGGAAATTTTAGATAATATATACATGTAAACAATTTTATTATTTTTTGATCAGATGGATTTCAATATTTTGTTTTCTTCACTCTAGGGTTCATTAACTATAGTCATAACTTGTTTTAGTTGATACTCATGTGACAGTCTGATCAAATTTATCATTTGTTTAGTTATTCTGCTACCTCCAATTTATTCCTTGAGTGTGCATCCCTTAGTATGGCTTATTGCTGACCTCATTATTTCTGCCCACGCAGGTCTATTCACTCATTCATTTCAATCCACTTGCATCCATGGCCTTACTCACACTGGGTTTTACTATAATGCTTCAGATTTATCCAGATGAGAAAAATAAACTCCAGCCAAGAAGCATGCTTAAGTGGGACACTGGCTAGAGGAAAGGTCAACAATATCCATTATGATAAGTGGTAACACCTCTGTTAACTCCCTTTTTATTTTACAGAAATTTCTTCATCATCTAGTCCAGTGACTTTTAGTATTTTTAAACCATACAACCCTTTTTTCAAGTGAACTCCGAAGAAGAAATCCAGCATGTGAAGCCTAAAAAGGGCGAGAGCAACAGACTGGTTGAAATTGCAGATGGGAGGCAAAGGGAAGTATGAACATGTATTGGAGGAAACTCTACCCTTTTGAGGGCCGAAGGGGATGCTTTCCAGAAGAGGTGATGAACTCTTATGTTTCTGGTTTGTGTGACTGATTGAAGTTCCAGCCCATATTCATTTCTATGATTTCATGCTGTAGGCAATTGGGTCCACTTATTCACCACAGCCACCGAACAAAGAAAACACTAGAAAATACTTTCAGAGAATCAGGTCTGAACACAAAAAAGAATTTTCCAAGGGAGTTGTGGTGCCCTTACGATTAAATGAAGTGCTGTTTAAATATATTTATTTAATTGATTTTGACTTGCAGCAGGGTGCTGGACTATGGTACCCTATATATTTTCCAGATCTACTTTTTGTAATTCTGCTGCTGTGCTGGCTTTTTGACCTTGAATTGACAGTTACAGACATGGGAGAATAAATAAAGCTAAGTAGTAACACTGTGGGAGAATCAAGCCTATCATCTCAATGTCTTTTTCTCTCCTGATTGCCTTCTATTCCAGATGAGGCAAAAAAATAAGAAAAGAACCTATATATTTATTCATATTGAAACCACTTCCATAGTTCTGAGGTTAGTATTAAGCTTCAAAGGTACTACTACTTAAGGCCCATTTCCACCCATGGAGATTTAATAAAAGATTTAGATGTCATGCAAAACGAAAAGAAAGGGGAAGAGAGAGTATTGTTGTTTAATTTCATTTGGAAAATATGTATAAAAGCATGCACAATATGGTAGAATTGGTCCTAGAGTATATGGAGTCTTTATTCACAGACTGCATGACCAAGATCCAGTATGTTTAACATAAAGGTAAAAGACAGGCATGAACTTTAGAAAGACTCAGGTTCAAGGCCATGCTGTGCCCACTTAGTAGCTGGGTGTCTTTGGATAACCATTCTCTCTAGGCTTTCATTTCCTCTCATGGTGAAAAATAATAATAATGTAGTACCTATTTCATAAGGCTGTTGTAAGATTAAACAGAAAAATGCACAAAGAATACTTAGCAAAATGCCTGGTACAGAGCAAGGCATTAATGCATGTTAGCTCTAAGATAAATATTAGGTATGTTCGGGTCAATGCAAAAGCTAGGGGGAATAATTGAAATGAAAGCAGGTATTATTTTTGAAAATGGCTATGATAAGCCTATATATTACTGGAATAGAACCAAACTGTGAGACCTTAGAGACCCTCCAGGAGAGTTAAACATGAAGTGACAATGTTGTTTTGCCTGATTTACATCAGACTTTTGTTGTTAAAGCACCCCTTTTTTCAATATGAAGCATTTATTCACCCAGATAATGGATACAAATCCATGCATTCAAATGTTCCTTGGAGTCAGAGATCAAGATGGAAATCCCCAGAACCATAGAGATTTGTGTCTATAAACTGGCTTATTATATTCACATTCAAAGAGATTGGAAGGGGCAGTGTCAGCTTTTTAACTAGAATCTTTTCATTACTTCTCCCTGTTGGGGTTGCAACACATGCTGTGAGTGACCTCCAGAGATTCCTCAAGCTGTATGCAGGCAGCAAATTGAATCTGAAAGCTTTATTAGACAAGTTTGTCTTTCAGCTGGTGGGAGTGGATGTCAGTTGTGTTGGAAAAAATAAAACTTCTTGTGAAACTGGGTCCTGACCTTGAAAAAAACCTCAAATCGAAGGGCACAATTCAATCCTGAGTTATGTGCTTATTTGTTAAACATAGTGTGCAGGTTCAAAGGAAAAGGGCACATTTTACCTTAAAGAAATAAGAATTAGGAATAAAAATAATAGGAGTTCTGTTTTGATCATGCTGAACTTAGTAAGCAAAAGTGCCTATCACCAAATCACACAGTTACGAAAAGTATGCTAATAATCGAAGAAACAATTCCGATTCACTTCAGTATGACAAGAAAACTATTATAATCCATAGTGAACATTATAGAACATTTATTTATATTGTGTATTCATAAATTTCTTTGAGAATAAAGAAGAGTCCTGG
>NW_026657145.1:0-5137 GCF_009828535.3 Hylobates moloch | reverse complement strand
GGTAGTAACTGATATACTCACAGCTATCCTCCAGGCACCACGAGGTTAGCACATCTTCAGGCCTGGATAAGTTGATATAAACATCTAGGATTTCTGAGATTCCCCTCAGTTTCTCACAAGGTAGGGTTGCTAGATTGAGCAAGCCCAGTTAAATTTGAATTTCAGATAAATAGTGAATATCTTTGAGAGGATTTATGTACCATGTAATATCTGGAATATCCATATCATTCACAAGCAATGAATAATTTTTCCATATACATATATATCTGAAAGATTATTTATTGCTTATCTGAAATTCAAATTTAAGTAGCCATTCTATATTTTATGTGGTAAGCATACCTCAAGATCACCCCTCCCCATCCTTCAATGATTTCTTTCCAAGGAACTACACAGGTTCTAGATTTAATACCTTTCTGGAATGATTCTAATATTTAAAAAGTCCCTGAATTGATACCTACATTTCTTCTAAATGCACTGGGCTTGATCTAAGTCTAAGGGCAAAGGAGTCCCTGACTGGAGCTGTGCCCAAATACATATGAAGTTCTCCTAAGGCCCTTACAGTTAGGATGTGTCAGGATAAACAACATGCTAATTATAATTTGGAGCTAAACTAAATCCACCCTTGGGGTAGTAAGAAAGCTACTAAGGGGGGTGGAGCCAAGATGGCTGAATAGGAACAGCTCCGGTCTCCAGCTCCCAGCCCCAGCGACACAGAAGACTGGTGATTTCTGCATTTCTGCTTGAGGTACTGGTTTCATCTCACTAGGGAGTGCCTAACAGCGGGTGCAGGACAGTCGGTGAAGCGCACTGTGCGCGAGCCGAAGCAGGGCGAGGCATTGCCTCACTCGGGAAGTGCAAGGGGTCAGGGAGTTCCCTTTCCTAGTCAAAGAAAGGGGAAACAGACGGCACCTGGAATATCGGGTCAGTCCCATCCTAATACTGCGCTTTTCCAGTGGGCCTGGAAAACGGCACACTAGGAGATTGTGTCCCGCACCTGGCTCGGAGGGTCCTATGCCCACGGAGTCTCGCTGATTGCTAGCACAGCAGTCTGAGATCAAGCTGCAAGGCGGCAGCGAGGCTGGGGGAGGGGCACCTGCCATTGCCCAGGCTTGCTTAGGTAAACAAAGCAGCCAGGAAGCTCGAACTGGGTGGAGCCCACCACAGCTCAAGGAGGCCTGCCTGCCTCTGTAGGCTCCACCTCTGGGGGCAGGGCACAGACAAACAAAAACTCAGCAAGAACCTCCACAGACTTAAATGTCCCTGTCTGACTGACAGCTTTGAAGAGAGTAGTGGTTCTCCCAGCACACAGCTGGAGATCTGAGAACGGACAGACTGCCTCCTAAAGTGGGTCCCTCACCCCTGAGCAGCCTAACTGGGAGGCACCCCCCCAGTAGGGTCAGACTGACACCTCATTCAACCGGGTACTCCTCTGAGACAAAACTTTCAGAGGAACTATCAGACAGCTGAATTTGTGGTCTCACAAAAATCCGCTGTTCTGCAGCCACCGCTGCTGACACCCAGCCAAACAGGGTCTGGAGTGGACCTCTAGTAAACTCTAACAGACCTGCAGCTGAGAGTCCTGTCTAGTAGAAGGAAAACTAACAAACAGAAAGGACATCAACACCAAAAACCCATCTGTACATCACCATCATCAAAGACAAAAAGTAAATAAAACCACAAAGATGGGGAAAAAACAGAGCAGAAAAACTGGAAACTCTAAAAAACAGAGCACCTCTCCTCCTCCAAAGGAACGCAGTTCCTCACCAGCAACGGAACAAAGCTGGATGGAGGATGACTTTGATGAGTTGAGAGAAGAAGGCTTCAGACGATCAAACTACTCTGAGCTACGAGAGGAAATTCAAAACAATAGCAAAGAAGTTAAAAACTTTGAAAAAAAATTAGAAGAATGGATAACTAGAATAACCAATGGAGAGAAGGGCTTAAAGGAGCTGATGGAGCTGAAAGCCAAGTTTCGAGAACTACGCGAAGATTGCAGAAGCCTCAGTAGCAGATGCGATCAACTGGAAGAAAGGGTATCGCTGATGGAAGATGAAATGAATGAAATGAAGAGAGAAGGGAAGTTTAGAGAAAAAAGAATAAAAAGAAATGAACAAAGCCTCCAAGAAATTTGGGACTATGTGAAAAGACCAAACCTACGTCTGATTGGTGTACCTGAAAATGATGGGGAGAATGGAACCAAGTTGGAAAACACTCTGCAAGATATTATCCAGGAGAACTTCCCCAATCTAGCAAGGCAGGCCAGCATTCAGATTCAGGAAATACAGAGAACGCCACAAAGATACTCCTCGAGAAGGGCAACTCCAAGACACATAATTGTCAGATTCACCAAAGTTGAAATGAAGGAAAAAATGTTAAGGGCAGCCAGAGAGAAAGGTCGGGTTACCCACAAAGGGAAGCCCATCAGACTAACAGCTGATCTCTCAGCAGAAACTCTACAAGCCAGAAGAGAGTGGGGGCCGATATTCAACATTCTTAAAGAAAAGAATTTTCAACCCAGAATTTCCTATCCCACCAAACTAAGCTTCATAAGTGAAGGAGAAATAAAATACTTTACAGACAAGCAAACGCTGAGTGATTTTGTCACCACCAGGCCTGCCCTAAAAGAGCTCCTGAAGGAAGCACTAAACATGGAAAGGAACAACCGGTTCCAGCCACTGCAAAAACATGCCAAATTGTAAAGACCATCGAGGCTAGGAAGAAACTATAGCAACTAATGAGCAAAATAACCAACTAACATCATAATGACAGGATCAGATTCACACATAACAATATTAACGTTAAGTGTAAATGGGCTAAATGCTCCAATCAAAAGACACAGACTGGCAAACTGGATAAGGAGTCAGGACCCATCAGTGTGCTGTATTCAGGAAACCCATCTCACGTGCAGAGACACACATAGACTCAAAATAAAGGGACGGAGGAAGATCTATCAAGCAACTGGAAAACAAAAAAAGGCAGGGGTTGCAATCCTAGTCTCTGATAAAATAGACTTTAAACCAACAAAGATCAAAAGAGACAAAGAAGGCCATTACATAATGGTAAAGGGATCAATTCAACAAGAAGAGCTAACTATCCTAAATATATATGCACCCAACACAGGAGCACCCAGATTCATAAAGCAAGTCCTCAGTGACCTACAAAGGGACTTAAACTCCCACACAATAACAATGGGAGATTTTAACACCCCACTGTCAGCATTAGACAGATCAACGAGACAGAAAGTTAACAAGGATATCCAGGAATTGAACTCAGCTCTACATAAAGTGGACCTAATAGACATCTACAGAACTCTCCACCCCAAGTCAACAGAATATACATTTTTTTCAGCACCACACCACACCTATTCCAAAATTGACCACATAGTTGGAAGTAAAGCTCTCCTCAGCAAATGTAAAAGAACAGAAATTATAACAAACTGTCTCTCAGACCACAGTGCAATCAAACTAGAACTCAGGATTAAGAAACTCACTCAAAACCGCTCAACTACATGGAAACTGAACAACCTGCTCCTGAATGACTATTGGGTACATAATGAAATGAAGGCAGAAATAAAGATGTTCTTTGAAACCAACGAGAACAAAGATACAACATACCAGAATCTCTGGGACACATTCAAAGCAGTGTGTAGAGGGAAATTTATAGCACTAAATGCCCACAAGAGAAAGCAGGAAAGATCCAAAATTGACACCCTAACATCACAATTAAAAGAACTAGAAAAGCAAGAGCAAACACATTCAAAAGCTAGCAGAAGGCTAGAAATAACTAAAATCAGAGCAGAACTGAAGGAAATAGAGACACAAAAAACCCTTCAAAAAATCAATGAATCCAGGAGCTGGTTTTTTGAAAAGATCAACAAAATTGATGGACCGCTAGCAAGACTAATAAAGAAGAAAAGAGAGAAGAATCAAATAGATGCAATAAAAAACGAAAAAGGGGATATCACCACCGATCCCACAGAAATACAATCTACCATAAGAGAATACTACAAACACCTCTATGCAAATAAACTAGAAAATCTAGAAGAAATGGATAAATTCCTCGACAAATACACCCTCCCAAGACTAAACCAGGAAGAAGTTGAATCTCTGAATAGACCAATAACAGGTTCTGAAATTGTGGCAATAATCAATAGCTTACCAACCAAAAAGAGTCCAGGACCTGATGGATTCACAGCTGAATTCTACCAGAGGTACAAGGAGGAACTGGTACCATTCCTTCTGAAACTATTCCAATCAATAGAAAAAGAGGGAATCCTCCCTAACACATTTTATGAAGCCAGCATCATCCTGATACCAAAACCTGGCAGAGACATAACCAAAAAAGAGAATTTCAGACCAATATCCTTGATGAACATTGATGCAAAAATCCTCAATAAAATACTGGCAAACCGAATCCAGCAGCACATCAAAAAGCTTATCCACCATGATCAAGTGGGCTTCATCCCTGGGATGCAAGGCTGGTTCAACATACGCAAATCAATAAATGTAATCCAGCATACAAACAGAACCAAAGACAAAAACCACATGATTATCTCAATAGATGCAGAAAAGGCCTTTGACAAAATTCAACAACCCTTCATGCTAAAAACTCTCAATAAATTAGGTATCGATGGGACGTATCTCAAAATAATAAGAGCTATCTATGACAAACCCACAGCCAATATCATACTGAATGGGCAAAAACTGGAAGCATTCCCTCTGAAAACTGGCACAAGACAGGGATGCCCTCTCTCACCGCTCCTATTCCACATAGTGCTGGAAGTTCTGGCCAGAGCAATCAGGCAGGAGAAGGAAATAAAGGGCATTCAATTAGGAAAAGAGGAAGTCAAATTGTCCCTGTTTGCAGATGACATGATTGTATATCTAGAAAACCCCATTGTCTCAGCCCAAAATCTCCTTAAGCTGATTAGCAACTTCAGCAAAGTCTCAGGATACAAAATTAATGTACAAAAATCACAAGCATTCTTGTACACCAATAACAGACAAACAGAGAGCCAAATCATGAGTGAACTCCCATTCACAATTGCTTCAAAGAGAATAAAATACCTAGGAATCCAACTTACAAGGGATGTGAAGGACCTCTTCAAGGAGAACTACAAACCACTGCTCAATGAAAT
>NW_026657144.1:0-5137 GCF_009828535.3 Hylobates moloch | reverse complement strand
AAAAAAAAAAAAAAGGCCAGGCGCGGTGGCTCAAGCCTGTAATCCCAGCACTTTGGGAGGCCCAGGCGGGCGGATCATGAGGTCAGGAGATCGAGACCATCCTGGCTAACACGGTGAAACCCCGTCTCTACTAAAAATACAAAAAATTAGCCAGGCGTGTTGGCGGGCGCCTGTAGTCCCAGTTACTCGGGAGGCTGAGGCAGGAGAATGACGTGAACCCAGGAGGCGGAGCTTGCAGTGAGCCGAGATCGTGCCACTGCACTCCAGCCTGGGGGACAGAGAAAGACTCTGTCTCAAAAAAAAAAAAAAAAGGAAAAAAAAAGGGAAGGAAATTCTGTCACAGGCTACAACACGGATGAACCTTGAGGAAATTATGCTAAGTGAAAGAAGCCAGTCACAAAAAGACAAATACTGTCTATGATTCCTGACCAGAGGACTGCTAGAAAAGTTAAATTCATAAAGACAGGAAGTTGAATGGTGGTCGTTAGGGGTTTGGGGTCGGGAAGGGGAGTTAGCGTTTAATGCGTGCAGGGTTTCAGTTTGGGGTGATGAAAAAGTTCTGTGCATGGATGATGCTGATGGTTGTACCATAATGTGAATGTGTTCAATGCCAGTGAACAGTACAGTTAAAAATGGTTGATATGATGTGGGGTGCGGTGGCTCATGCCTGTAATCCCAGCACTTTGGGAGGCCGAGGTGAGTGGATCACGAGGTCAGGAGTTCAAGATCAGCCTGGCCAAGATGGTGAAACCCCGTGTCTACTAAAAATACAAAAATCAGCTGGGTGTGGTGGCTCCTGCCTGTAATCCCAGCTACTCGGGAGCTGAAGCAGGAGAATTGCTTGAACCTGGAGGCAGAGGCTGCAGTGAGCCGAGATCATACCATTGCACTCCAGCCTGGGCAACAAAATGCGACTCGGTCTCAAAAATAAAATAAAAAAAAAATTCACAAAGACAGAAAGTTGAATGGTGGTCATCAGGGGGTTGGGGTCGGGAAGGGGAGTTAGTCTTTAATGGGTGCAGGGTTTCAGTTTGGGATGAAAAAGTTCTGTGCATGGATGATGCTGATGGTTGTACAACAGTGTGAATGTACTCAGTGCCACCGAACTGTACCATTGAAAATGGTTAATATGGTAAATTTTGTTATATATATTTTGCCACAATTTATTATAATATGTAAATATATATTTTGAGACAGAGTTTCGCTCTTGTTGCCCAGGCTGGAGTGCAATGGCATGATCTCGGCCCACTGCAACCTCCACCTCCTGGGTTCAAGCGATTCTCCTGCCTCAGCCTCCCAAATAGCTGGGACTACAGGTGCCCACAACCACGTCTGGCTAATATGGTATTTTTAGTAGAGATGGAATTTCACCATGTTGGTCAGGCCTGGTCTCAAACTCCTGACCTCAGGTGATCCGCCTGCCTCGGCCTCCCAAAGTGCTGGGGTTACAGGCAGGAGCCACCACGCCCGGCCTTTTGCCACAATTTATAAACAAGAATGAATTCTAACGTTCATATTAATTGAAGCTAACATGACACACATAGCATAAACAGGTGTCTAAGCGGCCAGGCGCGGTGGCTCACACCTATAATCCCAGCACTTTGGGAGGCCGAGGCAGGTGGGTCACTTGAGGTCAGGAGTTTGAGAGCAGGCCTGACCAACATGGTGAAACCTGGCCTCTACTAAAAACACAAAAATTAGCCAGGCATCATGGCATGTGCCTGTAATCCCAGCTACTTGGGAGGCTGAGGCAGGAGAATCGCTTGAACCTGGGAGGCAGAGGTTGCAGTGAGCCGAGATTGCGCCATTGCACTCCAGCCTGGGAGACAGAGCAGGACTCCATCTCAAAAAAAAAAAAAAAAAAGTGACTAAGTGAGGGGTATGGTGGGGTGTGGCATGGTGTGACAGGCCTGGGTTTTATGCCTAAACCAACAGTGCGGACTGGGCAATTATCTAATTATCGGTTGTCTAATTGCCCAGCATCACACATTTCTCACCTGTAAAATGGGTGACAGTCTGCCCTCCCACTGCCCAGGGTTGCTTCCCGGCCTGCGAGAGCAGGTTTGGGAAAGCACTTTGTCAACTGTTGTGCAGAACTGATGGGGTGGCCACACTTCAGTGCCTTGACTCAGGGGTCAGAGCTTTCAAGCGACCCCAGGCAGGGCTACGAGGGCCCCTCTGGCAGTGGCTGCTCATTCCAGGCTGGGCCGGCCCCACGACTTGTTGGCGTCCCACAGGCAGCTGCTGTGATGGTTTCTGCAGGGCATTTGGGCTGCAGCCTGGATGCATGCCTAGACCTCGCTGTTCTTCTCAGCCAGCGTCTGGGAGAGAATGAAACCTATCGTTCTAGTTATCTGCTGTATGTGACTCTCTCCTGTGCGTTTCTCTCTTGTGGGTCTTCTCTCCTGTGCATTTAGGGTGGTAAGAAGGGACGTGAGAAAATAGGCACTGGTGGCCGGGCGCGGTGGCTCACACCTGGAATCCCAGCGCTTTGGGAGGCCGAGGCAGGTGGATGATGAGGTCAGGATTTCAACACCGGCCTGGCCAACATGGTGAAGCCCTGACTCTACTAAAAATACAGCAATTAGCTGGGCGCAATGGCAGGTGCCTGCAATTGAAGCTGTTCGGGAGGCTGAGGCAGGAGAATCGCTTAAACCTGGGAGGCGGAGGTTGCAGTGAGCTGAGATCCCGCCATCACACTCCAGCCTGGGCGACAGAGTGAGACTCCATCTCAGAAAAAAAAAAGAAATAGACACTCATAGTTATCTGTGTTTTGTGGTTCCCTGAGGAACCCCCAGTTGAGAAGAAAGGCTGGGACCTGGCTGACCCAGAAGCCCCCCTCGACGCCAACGCCTACTCCAGGTTTGGGGACCAGGAACGAGAGGTCTAAGAGAGTTGGGGACTAGTTCAAGGTGCTCCAACTCTCAAAACGAGTCCCTAATGCCAGGCCAGGACTGTGTGGCGAGCGGCATGACCCTCCATTCCTTCTTTATTTTGAAAACGGAACAGTTACAGGACGCTAGTTTTGACGTCGCTGGCTGCGAATGTGCATTTGTGGAGCCGTTTCCCAGACCTCCGGGCGTAGGAGCCACAGGTTTGGGAGGCCGAGCAGCACCCTCCTTCCCTGAGAGCTGAGGTTGCAGCTCTGGCTGGCTCTGGTAAGTGCTCTGCAGCCCTGGCATGGCTGGAGGAGGGGCAGCGGCTAAGTGGTTTCTGAAAAAGGGCAAAAATGATGGGAAAAGCTTTGGGATCCTCTGGGAATTGGAGTCGCAGCAAAGGCAGCTGCTTGCATCGCTGGAAGCATTTTTTCCTTGAGTGCCGAAGGGCACCCACAGCCCACTCCTGCCAGTGCAGGGCAGCTGCTGCCAGGCCGGGCCCGGGACCCCACGGAGGCAGAGAGACCACTCTTCTCCCACACGAGCCCAGCTCTCCCTTCGAGTAGCAACCGCCTTCGGGCTCACGAGCACCCGTGGGCCTGGGGTGTGCCTGCGTCTAGCTGGTGAGTCCCTTTCTTTGTTTGATGGCCAATGCGGACGTTAGCTTTTAGGCTGGCATAGTGAGTGGCCAAAAGCTGGGCCCTGCCACTTTCCAGCTGTGCGACTGTGGGCAGCTCTACTCGCCTCTCTGTGCCCCAGTTACCTCATCTGAAAACGGGGGCTAGTAACAGTGGCTGCCTCAATGGTGGTCGTGAGGCTGAAGTGATCTTGTGGTGCCCTCAGCCTGGCTCCTGGGAAGCACCTGGAAGGTGAGAGCGGAGGCTGTTGTTACCGGGGTTTGTTCTTCTTGCTCCTGCACCAGCCGTCCTCGGGGGAGGAGGCTGCAGCTGCTGCTGAGGTTGCTGGTGTGTGGCCGGAGGTTTTCAGCGCGTCGCCCTCTCTGTGGAGTGGACGAGCACAGGGCCGGGAAGCAGGCACGCTGGGTCCTTGTGCTGCTGTCCTATCTCTTTGTTCTTCACCCCTGGGTTGGGAAGCCCGCAGCCTACTGCCTTCCTTTGAGAGAAGGGGCTACTGAGAATAATCCGGCTGGGTCCTGGGCCAGCGTCTCTCAGCTTCCAGAAAGTCCCCAGTGGTGAGTGGGAGGTGCTCCCAAGAACTTGGATGGATGGATGGATGCTTTGGGCAGAGAGGGGAGCAGGGGAGCCACACCCCAGGTTGTCTCACCTCCACTGGGGAGAGAAGGGATCCTTCCCCCAGAGGGTGGGCGGTATCTATTCTGGCTTTAGAGTTGAGAAAGACTCAGATCATACCAGGTCTCTGTGGGCAGAATCGATTTTTTTAGGATTGTCCTTTAGCCCACATTGATGAGTTTGTGAATCTTGTGTAAACCAGAATCACCATCTCCATCACACAGCCAACACTCATTTGCCTAAATCACAGTAGAAGTTCCCCTGATCACTGTAGAATGTTTTGTGGTGACAGGTGCATCACCACGGGCTCAGGTGCAGGGTACACTCCGGGCCTGGCAGTGGAGGGCTGTCCTGACCCTCTTCCCCGGCCCAGCCCAGGGCACATGACCCCTCGGTTCCTGTCCCACCCCGTTCCCTGGAAGAAGTTTGGTTTCCAGTAGGGAATCAGGTGCAGAGTGTGCAGTATAGACTCAGCGTTTGTCGACTGACTGAATGATCGCACAGTCCAGGCTGCTTCCTGTGGGCTGGGTTTGGTTGGACTGGGACGGGTCAGAGGAAGAGGCAACGCCGCTGACAACGTTGCTGAAAGGTTCACGGGAGGCTCCGGCTGACAGGTGCTCTCTTGCTGGGCTGCCTAACAAGCAGCCCCTATTCTCATCCTTAGCTTCTTCTTGGAGACCACAGACATCCCCGGGACAGCCAGGCGTGGGGATGGCCTGGGTCTTACACTGCATTTTGGGGTTCCTGAGCTGCTTGTTTGAGCGGGAGGTGCTTCAGGTTCAGGTCTTACGCCTCGTCCCGAGGGTGAGAGGGCCTATTCTGAGTGGCCCCCAGGCCCTGCTGTGGGGTCTGGGTCTGAGTTGAACAGCTGAGAACGAGCCCCAGACCTCCAGCATGGTGGTGGAGCATTGCAGATGCCCTGGAGCCAGCCTGCCTGGGGTCAAGTCCGGGTTCCGTCTCTGACTGTGTGACCTCGGGGACGTGCCATAACTGCTCTGACTGTGTGACCTC
>NW_026657143.1:4447-5138 GCF_009828535.3 Hylobates moloch | reverse complement strand
AGAAGTACTTTTCTGAAGTAGAAAGCTGTCTTTGACTTGGCAAGTCCTCACAGGGTATAACAAGGCAAGCATTAAATGCAATAGTTTGAGGCGAAATTGACTTGGTTATGTTAACAACTAGATGGTCAGCAATAGAACGAGGAAAGGAGAAAGAGTAATAGGATAGATTAAAAGAGTTAAATTTTTCTTAGCTTTAGTTTGGTAGGGTTTTCCCCTGGGACTATGGCCCATGATTCTGGAGGGGGTGGCGCTTTCTTGACTCAGGTGTGATGAGTCTATCCTTTTTTTTTTTTTTTTTTTTTTGCTGTATGAACAGCAGTCTTGGTGGTTAGCAGCACAAGGTGGGGTCCTTCCCAGGCTGGCTCGAGTTTTTCTTCTTTCCACCCTTTGATGAGAACGTGATCTTCAGGATGGTGCTGGTTTACCAGAAATTCTAGGGATGGTACATGTGCTAAAAGACTTTTAGTTTTTGAGAGAAAGGAAAGTGGAAGAAAAACCAAGTATATAATTTTTAAGAAATTGACCTTTTGCGTGAGATCAAGACCATCCTGGCTAACATGGTGAAACTCTGTCTCTACTAAAAATATTTTTAAAAAATTAGCCGGGCATGGTGGCAGGCGCCTGCAGTCACAGCTACTTGGGAGGTTGAGGCAGGAGAATGGCATGAACCCGGGAGGCAGGGCTTGCAGTG
>NW_026657143.1:0-4437 GCF_009828535.3 Hylobates moloch | reverse complement strand
GACAGAGCGAGACTCTGTCTCAAAAAAAAAAGAAATTGACCTTTTGTTTTAAATGTGGGAAACTTAGCAGTGGAGTTTATAGTCCTTAGTGCTTTTTTACTGAGAAATTTCCTTTGGCACCTATTTTTCTTAGTTTTTAAGCTAAAGAAAGCCAAATACCATTTTACATTTAACAATGCTTCTTGTATGATTTTTATACCAGATAAGCTAAATTTTATCTTTATATTACTGTTATTAATGTTAAACTTAACTTTAATAAAACCTTGTAGACATATTTATCTAATTTTTAATGTTTGACCATAAGGTAAGATTTTATAGATTCTTTCTAACCTTTTATAATTTTTGCTAAAGAGCAAGTTGATGCTTTAAGAAAAACCTGTTATGCTTTTACTTTAATGTCCAGTTCACAGAAAAACTGGATGATACTTCTTTAACTTTAGCTAATATGTTTACACACAGAATTTTCTTTACAATTAACGTTTTAAAACTTGCTTAAACTTTCAAAGCAATAATTTTTCTAACTTTTTAATGTAGGCAAAAATGTACAATTCTTGTGCCTCCTTATAATCCTTTTACCAAAGGTATATTTTACTTTTCTTATACACCTTGCCCATAAACTTTTTTTTCAATAGTTTTACATTCAGGATGCCTAATTACTCTTAAATTATACAACATTTTTTCCATAAATTCTTTTTTATAACATTTTTCTCTTTCATGACTTTTGCAGACAATTCTTCGACATGCCTTAGCTTTGTGACTTATTACAAATATTTCTTTCTTTAAACAACCAGTTAATTTATTTCAGGACAAGAATTTACCATATAATACTCTTTTTACATAAATTCTGCCCCCCCTTCCCCCCTTTTTTTTCTTTAGGATACTTCTGAACTGGTGAGGTGTGCTCACAATGAGGTTTTCTCTAAAAGTTATTTTTTTACCTTTTTTTGTTGTTGTTGTTAGCAAAGCAGTTGCCGCTACAGATTGAATGCATTTGGGCCATCAGCGGGTTACTGGGTTAAGGATTTTTGATAGGAAGGCCTCAGTGCTTTCGGGATACGCCCTTGTTTACACTGACAACAAAGTGGTATTGGAGTGTTATAGGGTTATGGAGAATACCTTCAATTACCAATTATAGGTTTTAAATTTACGTTGGCTTTTAAAGGAATAGGGTACACTTTTTTTTTAGCTACTTGTATATATCTCTCTCTCTCTTTCTCTCTTTGACTTTGTCTCTCTTTGAATTTCCTTTTGCCTCTGTCTCTTCTTCTCTCTCTCTGCCTCTCTCTTTCTCTCTCTCTCCTTGACTCCCTCTCTGTCTCTTCCTCTCTGCCTCTTAGTTCCTCTCTGTCTCTTTCCTTTCTCTCTCTCTCTGCTGGTCTTTCCTTGCCTCTGCCAGCCGCTTATGCTGCTGTTCTCTCAACCACTGTGTGTTGGGGGTGGGGGGTCTAAAACCATCTGTAACCAAGTGTCTATGTATGGGAACTGGTCTTGGTTCCCTGGCTTACAGGTTACCTTGTGCCATACTTTTGAAACAAGGGACCTGTCCAGGCTTCCTTCTAATGGCCAACCTACCTCTAATGTTGGCCAGTCTATCTTACACAAAGTTTTAAGTTTTCCTAGTGTTATAGTACTCCATAGTCTCCTTTAAATTCTTTTTTGAAATTTTTCAACATAGTTCCTAGTAGGGTGGGCTTATTTGTGCCTGACCTATGCTTCTTCGAGACAAAACACCACGCTCACACTGCATGCGCACCACAAAACAAAGAACGGGTAAAAAGAGTACACACA
The DNA here is from genome assembly GCF_009828535.3 of Hylobates moloch. Taxonomy (NCBI): domain Eukaryota; kingdom Metazoa; phylum Chordata; class Mammalia; order Primates; family Hylobatidae; genus Hylobates; species Hylobates moloch. The sequence goes on along the minus strand of NW_026657143.1, from coordinate 2,649 downwards.
CACTTTTGCAGTTTGCACCAAACCAAAATCAAAACCAAAATCAGAGTATCCAGAAATCCAAGTCAGGTCAAAACCAGAACCAAAGTATCACACAATCCAAGTCAAGTCAAAAACAAAAACCAAAGTGCCGGTACAGGCACACCGTGGGTGATCAGGCCATGCTTCCACTCAAATGGAGTAGGCAAGTTCCCAAGACCAATGCTGTCAAGCAACTCAAACCAAGTCAAAACCAAACCAAAGCGCCGATAGAGGCACACCATGGGTGATCAGGCCACGCTTCCACTCAAACAGAGTGGGCAAGTTTCAAAGACTAGTCTTACCAAGTTTTAGATGTCCAGACTTCAAGTGCCCGTTCCTTCCCGGTGTTCAGCCACTGCATTGATCCTCCACGGGGGCCTGCCACACACTGCTCTGATGAGGCATCCCACTGGGGCAAATGCCTACCCGGGAGCGCTCTCAGGATCTGCGTCGCTCGGGCTGGTCCGAGTCCCCCGCAGGGATGTTCCACAGGGCAGGCTTAAACCGCCTAAGGAGCTGCCTCGACCATCTGCCAATCACCTCGCTTCCTGGTCAGGGAACCAAGAAATGTAGCAGGACGAGCAGCAGACAAAACTCCTCAGACACCGAGTTAAAAAAGGAAGGGGTTTATTCGGCCGGGGGCATCGGCAAGACTCCTATCTCAAGAGCAGAGCTCCCCGAGTGAGCAATTCCTGTCCCTTTTAAGGGCTCACAACTCTAAGGGGGTGTGCGTGAGAGGGTCATGATTGATTGAGCAAGCAAGGGGTACGTGACTGGGGGCTGCATGCACCGATAATTAGATCAGAACAAAACAGGATAGGGATTTTCACAGTGCTTTTCTATACAATGTCTGTAATCTATACATAACACAACCGATTAGGTCAGGGGTCGATCTTTAACTACCAAGCCCAGGGTATGGCACTGGGCTGTCTGCTTGTGGATTTCATTTCTACCTTTTAGTTTTTACTTTTTCTTTTTTTGGAGGCAGACATTGGGCATAAGACAATATGAGTGGTGGTCTCCTCCCTTACTCTTTGGGAACTCAGATTGCCCTTATGGTGGCCTCTCTTTCCTTGAGGGGTACAACAGGTCTTGGATGGGGGGGAAAAAGATGTTATGAGAATGCAGACCTAGAAGCATTAGCTTTGCCTGGAAGGGCGCCTGTAGTCCCAGCTACTCGGAGAGGCTGAGGCAGGAGAATGGCCTGAACCCGGGAGGCGGAGCTTGCAGTGAGCCGAGATTTTGCCACTGCACTCCAGCCTGGGCGACTGAGCGAGACATTGTCTCAAAAAAAAAAAAAAAAAAAAGATAAATCATTTCCAAGGATATGCCATTTGATGTGGGACTTGAAGGATAGTTAGGTATCTGCTAGATTAAAAAGGAATGTGAGAGCAGGCCTCAGGGAGGAACAGAGGGTAAATGATTAGTTACTGTTTACCAATACTATGTGCCAGGCACTGTATTAGGTGGTTTATATGTTATATTTTATCCTTCGTTCAATAACAATTTATTGAGCATGTGCTATATACCTAGCACTATGTTGAGGTGCCAATTGTCTGAATTTTCCCATGAGGATACCAAGGCACACAGAGATGAAGTGACTTTTCCAAAGCTACACAGATAGTAAGAGACAAACACAGATTTAAACCAAATTCTGACTCTCTCCTAAACACACGTTTTCAATTCCACTCTCCCAAGCTGGATTATATAGGTATATAGGCAAATTTGGGAAATAATGAAATATCTGGTGTGGCTAGAATATATAAGGGAATGTGGGAGTTGAGGGAGGGGGTGAGGAGCAGCTGCAGAAAATCTGTGGAATGTTTCACTAATTTGCACGTTAATGTTTCAATATCTGATCATTTGCATTTGATTTTAGAAAAAGAAATAATTCCTTTTTTCCTGCCTTTCTGAGAAGATCCTGGAATAGGTAAAATAATAACTTAAGTTTTTAAAAACTTATGACCCAATAATGTGGAGGGGGGAAAAACAAAACAAAAACGAATTAAAATTGATTATCAATGCAATCATTTTTTACTTGCAATTACTTTAAAACATCATAAGTCATGAATATTTATCACCTTGCTTTCCAGACAATATACCACGACCCAACCAATGATAAGAGAACAGCTGTCTGAAGCAAATATGCAGAAGAGTACCAAATAAAAATGACAGCTTTCATGTTGAATCATAACTATATTGTATTTGGAGAGTTCTATGTTTTCTTATTCCAGAAAACATTGCCAAAATCTGCATATACCTTGAAAACTCATTACCTATAAAATTAAATCTTGTTAAATGATCTATATATGTGTTGAGTAGTGTTACAAAATAAAAGGAAGTGTTTTGCAATTAAGAATGAATTGTTAAGCAGTACAAACCAACAGTGATTTCATGATATTTCTTTTCTTTTTTTAAGCAGGAGTCTCAGGCCAGGCATGGTAGCTCACGCCTGTAATCCTAAGACTTTGGAAAGCTGAGGTGGGTGGATCACTGAAGGCCAGGAGTTCAAGACCAGCCTGACCAACGTGATGAAACCCTGTCTCTACTAAAAATACAAAAAATTAGCCAGGTATGGTGGCGTAAGCCTGTAATCCTGGCTACTGGGGAGGCTGAGGCATGAGAATCACT
>NW_026657142.1:2566-5139 GCF_009828535.3 Hylobates moloch | reverse complement strand
TTAAATGTCCCTGTCTGACTGACAGCTTTGAGGAGAGTAGTGGTTCTCCCAGCATGCAGCTGGAGATCTGAGAACGGGCAGACTGACTCCTAAAGTGGGTCCCTCACCCCTGAGCAGCCTAACTGGGAGGCACCCCCCAGTAGGGACAGACTGACATCTCACTGGGCCGGGTACTCCTCTGAGACAAAACTTCCAGAGGAACTATCAGTCAGCTGAATTTGTGGTCTCACGAAAATCCGCTGTTCTGCAGCCACCGCTGCTGACACCCAGCCAAACAGGGTCTGGAGTGGACCTCTAGTAAACTCCAACAGACCTGCAGCTGAGGGTCCTGTCTGGTAGAAGGAAAACTAACAAACAGAAAGGACATCCACACCAAAAACCCATCTGTACATCACCATCATCAAAGACCAAAAGTAGATAAAACCACAAAGATGGGGAAAAAACAGAGCAGAAAAACTGGAAACTCTAAAAAGCAGAGCACCTCTCCTCCTCCAAAGGAACACAGTTTCTCACCAGCAACAGAACAAAGCTGGACGGAGGAGGACTTCGACGAGTTGAGAGAAGAAGGCTTCAGACGATCAAACTACTCCGAGCTACGGGAGGAAATTCAAAACAACAGCAAAGAAGTTAAAAACTTTGAAAAAAAATTAGATGAATGGATAACTAGAATAACCAATGGAGAGAAGGGCTTAAAGGAGCTGATGGAGCTGAAAGCCAAGTTTCGAGAACTACGCGAAGATTGCAGAAGCTTCAGTAGCAGATACGATCAACTGGAAGAAAGAGTATTGCTGACAGAAGATGAAATGAATGAAATGAAGCGAGAAGGGAAGTTTAGAGAAAAAAGAATAAGAAGAAATGAACAAAGCCTCCAAGAAATTTGGGACTCTGTGAAAAGACCAAACCTACGTCTGATTGGTGTACCTGAAAATGACGGGGAGAATGGAACCAAGTTGGAAAACACTCTGCAAGGTATTATCCAGGAGAACTTCCCCAATCTAGCACGGCAGGCCAACATTCAGATTCAGGAAATACAGAGAATGCCACAAAGATACTCCTCGAGAAGGGCAACTCCAAGACACATAATTGTCAGATTCACCAAAGTTGAAATGAAGGAAAAAATGTTAAGGGCAGCCAGAGAGAAACGTCAGGTTACCCACAAAGAGAAGCCCATCAGACTAACAGCTGATCTCTCGGCAGAAACTCTACAAGCCAGAAGAGAGTGGGGGCCGATATTCAACATTCTTAAAGAAAAGAATTTTCAACCCAGAATTTCATATCCAGCCAAACTAAGCTTCATAAGTGAAGGAGAAATAAAGTACTTTACAGACAAGCAAACGCTGAGTGATTTTGTCACCACCAGGCCTGCCCTAAAAGAGCTCCTGAAGGAAGCACTAAACATGGAAAGGAACACCCGGTACCAGCCCCAGCAAAAAAATGACAAATTGTAAAGACCATCGAAGCTAGGAAGAAACTGCATCAACTAACGAGCAAAACAACCAACTAACATCATAATGACAGGATCAGATTCACACATGACAATATTAACTTTAAATGTAAATGGGCTAAATGCTCCAATTAAAAGACACAGACTGGCAAACTGGATAAGGAGTCAGGACCCATCAGTGTGCTGTATTCAGGAAACCCATCTCACGTGCAGAGACACACATAGACTCAAAATAAAGGGATGGAGGAAGATCTATCAAGCAAATGGAAAACAAAAAAAGGCAAGGGTTGCAATCCTAGTCTCTGATAAAATAGACTTTAAACCAACAAAGATCAAAAGAGACAAAGAAGGCCATTACATAATGGTAAAGGGATCAATTCAACAAGAAGAGCTAACTATCCTAAATATATATGCACCCAACACAGGAGCACCCAGATTCATAAAGCAAGTCCTCAGTGACCTACAAAGAGACTTAAACTCCCACACAATAATAATGGGAGATTTTAACACCCCACTGTCAACATTAGACACATCAACGAGACAGAAACTTAACAAGGATATCCAGGAATTGAACTCAGCTCTGCACAAAGTGGACCTAATAGACATCTACAGAACTCTCCACCCCAAATCAACAGAATATACATTTTTTTCAGCACCACACCACACCTATTTCAAAATTGACCACATAGTTAGAAGTAAAGCTCTCCTCAGCAAATGGAAAAGAACAGAAATTATAACAAACTGTCTCTCAGACCACAGTGCAATCAAACTAGAACTCAAGATTAAGAAACTCACTCAAAACCGCTCAACTACATGGAAACTGAACAACCTGCTCCTGAATGACTATTGGGTACATAATGAAATGAAGGCAGAAACAAAGATGTTCTTTGAAACCAATGAGAACAAAGACACAACATACCAGAATCTCTGGGACACGTTCAAAGCAGTTTGTAGAGGGAAATTTATAGCACTAAATGCCCACAAGAGAAAGCAGGAAAGATCCAAAATTGACACCCTAACATCACAATTAAAAGAACTAGAAAAGCAAGAGCAAACACATTCAAAAGCTAGCAGAAGGCTAGAAATAACTAAAATCAGAGCAGAACTGAAGGAAATAGAGACACAAAAA
>NW_026657142.1:0-2466 GCF_009828535.3 Hylobates moloch | reverse complement strand
TAAAAAATGAAAAAGGGGATATCACCACTGATCCCACAGAAATACAATCTACCATCAGAGAATACTACAAACACCTCTATGCAAATAAACTAGAAAATCTAGAAGAAATGGATAAATTCCTCGACACATATGCCCTCCCAAGACTAAACCAGGAAGAAGTTGAATCTCTGAATAGAACAATAACAGGCTCTGAAATTGTGGCAATAATCAATAACTTACCAACCAAAAAGAGTCCAGGACCTGATGGATTCACAGCCGAATTCTACCAGAGGTACAAGGAGGAACTGGTACCATTCCTTCTCAAACTATTCCAATCGATAGAAAAAGAGGGAATCCTCCCTAACACATTTTATGAAGCCAGCATCGTCCTGATACCAAAGCCTGGCAGAGACATAACCAAAAAAGAGAATTTCAGACCAATATCCTTGATGAACATTGATGCAAAACTCCTCAATAAAATACCGGCAAACCGAATCCAGCAGCACATCAAAAAGCTTATACACCATGATCAAGTGGGCTTCATCCCTGGGATGTAAGGCTGGTTCAACATATGCAAATCAATAAATGTAATCCAGCATATAAACAGAACCAAAGACAAAAACCACATGATTATCTCAATAGATGCAGAAAAGGCCTTTGACAAAATTCAACAACTCTTCATGCTAAAAACTCTCAATAAATTAGGTATTGATGGGACATATCTCAAAATAATAAGAGCTATCTATGAGAAACCCACAGCCAATATCACACTGAACGGGCAAAAACTGGAAGCATTCCCTTTGAAAACTGGCACAAGACAGGGATGCCCTCTCTCACCACTCCTATTCAACATAGTGCTGGAAGTTCTGGCCAGAGCAATCAGGCAGGAGAAGGAAATAAAGGGTATTCAATTAGGAAAAGAGGAAGTCAAACTGTCCCTGTTTGCAGATGACATGATTGTATATCTAGAAAACCCCATCGTCTCAGCCCAAAATCTCCTTAAGCTGATTAGCAACTTCAGCAAAGTCTCAGGATACAAAATCAATGTACAAAAATCACAAGCATTCTTGTACACCAATCACAGACAAACAGAGAGCCAAATCATGAGTGAACTCCCATTCACAATTGCTTCAAAGAGAATAAAATACCTAGGAATCCAACTTACAAGGGATGTGAAGGACCTCTTCAAGGAGAACTACAAACCACTGCTCAATGAAATCAAAGAGGATACAAACAAATGGAAGAACATTCCATGCTCATGGGTTGGAAGAATCAATATCGTGAAAATGGCCATACTGCCCAAGGTCATTTATAGATTCAATGCCATCCCCATCAAGCTACCAATGACTTTCTTCACAGAATTGGAAAAAACTACTTTAAAGTTCATATGGAACCAAAAAAGAGCCCGCATCGCCAAGTCAATCCTAAGCCAAAAGAACAAAGCTGGAGGCATCACGCTACCTGACTTCAAACTATACTACAAGGCCACAGTAACCAAAACAGCATGGTACTGGTACCACAACAGAGACATAGATCAACGGAACAGAACAGAGTCCTCAGAAATGATGCCGCATATCTACAACTATCTGATCTTTGACAAACCTGACAAAAACAAGAAATGGGGAAAGGATTCCCTATTTAATAAATGGTGCTGGGAAAACTGGCTAGCCATATGTAGAAAGCTGAAACTGGATCCCTTCCTTACACCTTATACAAAAATTAATTCAAGATGCACTAAAGACTTAAATGTTAGACCTAAAACCATTAAAATCCTACAAGAAAACCTAGGCAACACCATTCAGGACATAGGCGTGGGCAAGGACTTCATGTCTAAAACACCAAAAGCAATGGCAACGAAAGCCAAAATTGACAAATGGGATCTCATTAAACTAAAGAGCTTCTGCACAGCAAAAGAAACTACCATCAGAGTGAACAGGCAACCTACAGAATGGGAGAAAATTTTTGCAACCTACTCATCTGACAAAGGGCTAATATCCAGAATCTACAATGAACTCAAACAAATTTACAAGAAAAAATCAAACAACCCCATCAAAAAGTGGGCAAAGGACATGAACAGACACTTCTCTAAAGAAGACATTTATGCAGCCAAAAAACACATGCAAAAATGCTCATCATCACTGGCCATCAGAGAAATGCAAATCAAAACCACAATGAGATACCATCTCACACCAGTTAGAATGGCCATCATTAAAAAGTCAGGAAACAACAGGTGCTGGAGAGGATGTGGAGAAATAGGAACACTTTTACACTGTTGGTGGGACTGTAAACTAGTTCAACCATTGTGGAAGTCAGTGTGGCGATTCCTCAGGGATCTAGAACTAGAAATACCATTTGACCCAGCCATCCCATTACTGGGTATATACCCAAAGGACTATAAATCATGCTGCTATAAAGACACATGCACACGTATGTTTATTGCGGCACTATTCACAATAGCAAAGACTTGGAACCAACCCAAATGTCCAA
>NW_026657141.1:0-5140 GCF_009828535.3 Hylobates moloch | reverse complement strand
ATGAGGTAGGAGGACTGCTTGAGCCCAGGAGTTCAAGGCTACAGTGAGCTATGTTTGCACCACTGAATAGATACTGTATTCTAGCCTAGGCAACATAGAGAGACCCCATCTCCTATAATAATAATAATTGGTTAATTGTGCACCATTCAAGTACATTGTATAACTGGAGAAAAACATATGACTACTGAATATACTATAATAAATCTACTACTGATCATAGAGTTCCTGTTTACTTGCTTCTAATCTTTTTCTTTGTCTCTTATAAAACTAAAAACGTGATTCCCCCGTTAAAGGCATTTCATCATAAAATAAGTCAAAAAGTCAAAAGAATTGCATCCAAACTGTAGGATGTGTTATCCACTGCTCCCTGCGAACAGTTGGATTTGGTCATTAAGAATCAGCAGGACTTTTAATTTGGGGTCTGTGTGCACATGCGTGTGCACATATGCATGTGTATATGTGCGTGTGTGTATGTGTATGTGTGTAAACTGTGACAGATAAAACCATTTTGCTTGTGTAAGAATATGTAATATAACTTGTGCTTCTCATGAAGGAATTGCTTTTCTGTCTTCTGTGCTCAGTAGCTATCTTTGAAAAATAATCTCCTCTTTGTATGGGTGCACGCTGGTTCAGTTTTACAGTTCTTATTGCCATTTATTTATGGTACCAGAAAGTGATTGCTGAGTTCCTGGTCCTAAAGATAGTTACTTTCTTAGTGACACAAATCAATATGCAATACAGTTCACCCTTGAACAGCAAGTGTTTCAACTGCAGGGATTCACTTATATGCAGATGTTCTTCTGCCTCTGCAACCCAGAGACAGCAAGATCCACCTCTCCTCTTCCTCCTCAGCCTCATCAACCTGAAGATCATGAAGACCTTTGTCAGGATCTACTTACGCTTTGTGAAAAGTCAGTATGTTTTTCCTGATGATTTTCTTTCTAACAGCTTCGTTTCTCTAGCTTACTTTATTGTAAGAACACAGTATATAATAATGCAGCACAAACAAAATAGGTGTCCATCAACTGTTTGTTATCTGGAAAGCTTCCAGTCAACGGTGGGCTATTAGTAGCTAAGGTGAAGGAATCGAAAGTTATACTCACATTTTTAACTGCACAGGGATCAGAGTCCCTCACCCCCACATTATTCATAGGTCAACTGTAACTATTTGCTTACTAAATATAAAGAATTTATTATAAAAATGAAATAGGAGATCCATTTGTGTAACAAGTCCAATTGGTTATAATGTAACTATAGAGGAAACATACAAAATACTAACTTAAAAATCTTTTTTCTTGTTTATGCAAAAATATTATATAGGATTTTAGGGATCATAATTAAATAAATGAATTTTTTCAGACAATAATGTTTGAGATTATAAATTAGCTACAACTACCTACTTAAATAAATCCGAATTTCAAACTAAAGAAGTTAAATTTAAAAAATTAATTTACGTATGTATATATATATTATGCACATTTCACTTACACATAGTTTTTAACTGGTCTTTTTTGATTAACACTACCTTAATCTTACATCTTACTTTTTACTTTCTTATCAAGAGTAGGACCACCAAGGGAAATAAGAAATTCACTAGCAGAAGTCTTACCTTGTTTGTCATTTTTAAGTATCTTCTTTTTATGTTCCAAAATTTGTTGTTGAATTCTATGTATACAAAAGTAATAAATAAAATTGCTATTTTAATACTGAAATAAAAAATATTCACCAAACACATTGAATTCTAAAACCATTTCAGGCAATATCAGACCTAATATCAGAATTTTAATGTCCCATACACTTCAAAGTTTTAAACCTTACAAGTTTATTAAGCTTATAATTAAAGAAGAAAAAAAGTAAAGTACTCATAAATGTAGGAAGCACAGCTCAGTAAATGGACTCTAGTTAGCTGGACATCATGCAAAGTGTCCTGCACTCAGAGTAAGTCCTCACTCCGTAACCAATAGGTATTTTGTTTTCAGATGAGTTGCTTCTCTTAGGCTTCGTGGTTTCTTCTGAAAATACGGATTTTGCTACCTTACTTCACTAGGTTGTTAGGAAGGTGTAATGAGATTACATGTTTAAATTTTCAGAGAAATAGTAAAGCAATGGAATAATTTATTCTTGAACTTTATTGCTGAAACCATTTTGATATCCCAAATAAAACTTGGTGTGTGTTTTTTTCTGTAAGTTCTAATATTCAAATGTTGCAGTTTTCAGAAAATGTTATTAAGCGCTAATTTTGGTTATTAGTTGTATTCTTTGTGGCTTGTAATTCAGGGCATTTTACCTAATTCATAACTAATCTCATTAAAATAGATGACCTAACTGTCTCCTATCACTGAGCTCATCAATCACACCAAGGGCAGAAACCTAATGGGTGTCAAAACATGGCTTGGACAACTACCGCTCCTTCTCTACCTCCCTCAAACTCTAAGCCAGCAGATCTGTGCTACGATGCTGGATCTCCATGGTCCTCTCCAACTAACAGACAAGACAAAACCCTGCTTTGATTGTTTTTCTGTTCCAGAAAGGAAAAGCAAGTTCACATTTTCTCATTTCCAAGACATGTGCCAACAACAAGTAACATCCCATTATTACTCAGCTCTGTTCTCATTTCAGAGATCACCTTACATCAATAGTTTTATAGTGATAATCACAATTTCAAAATTGGGTGTCTCCTGTTTTAGTTTCACTCACACTGCTTCCTTGGAGCTACTCAACAAATACTCAAATGACCTTCTTGGGACTATGCAAAATATGGAATGCTTTCTGAATTTGTGTGCCATCCCTAGGCAGCAGCCATGCTTCTCTGCTCTGTATTGATCAAATTTTAAAATATGTGCTGCTGAAACAATTACAAAGCCTGTTTGATACATGGATACTCGTGAGTCCTGGATGAGGCTTAGCTCTGTTAAATCCAACTCACCTACTTTAGATTCAGAGAATTTGATTGAATGGCTTCCTGTGAGGCAGAATTTTAAAATATATTTAAAACTTGAGGAAGAGTTGTGATTAGCCCAGGAGATTTTCATTATCACAGAGACACCTTACCTGAGGGGCCAACTACAAGTTGGTTCCCACTACTTGGTGGAAAGATAACATGGAACCTTCTGCTGCCTAACCAAAGCTGCTCCACAGGATGTAAAAAAAAGCCTCAAGGTACAGATCTGATAGCAAAAGGGAAAGGGAAATCTAATCTCTTCCTGCAACATTATTTGAACATCCCTGACTGTTGAGAACAATCCCAACTAATATTGGTTAAAGAAAAGACAAATATGGCTCTCAAAGGGTAAAATACCATGAATGCTTAGGCTAAGCCTAGCTAAGATGTGAGCTCCAAATAAGGTTTTTAGTGTAGGGTGAGGATCAACTTGCTCAATATTTGTGTTGGTAAAGCTAGGAGGCCTAGCTGCCAGATCAGCGTGCTGGGAACAGTGACTGAGCATAAGTACATAAACTAATAAGCATCACAAACTAATAAAACTAATAAATACATGAACTCTATGTATGAATCAGCATGAAAACTGAGGGGCCTGAATCAGTGAAGGCATCCTGGTGGCAAAGGTCAATCATTATCAGATTGCAGGACTGGTTACAATGGTAACAATACAGCAAGTGAGTACATGGAAACAACAGAATGATCAGAATGGCCTTTTTTCCCCTTCTTCTGACTTTTAAAGAAAGATTGCCTTCCTTCGACTTAGGAAACCCCTTAGCTTCTTGGAAAATTAAAAGAAGGAAGACACAGGAGATAGCCCCAGGGGAAAACACAAGATTTTCTGCTAAATTGGCCATTTCAAGACCCAACAACTAATCAGAAAAGTCAGGCCAGGCATGGTGGCTAGCACTGTGAGAGGCCGGGGCAGGGGGATTACTTGAGCTCAAGAGTTCAAGACCAGCCAGGGTAACAGAGTGAGACCTTGTCTCTACAAAACAAAACAAAAAAAAGAAAGGAAAGGGAAAGAAGCCAAAGATGTGGCTCTCTTTATCCCATGCATGGGGATTAGAATAAAATGAACAACACTGAGATCCCTAGGGATAAAGGTCTTAAAAATCCTGAAAAAGTCTTGCACTCTACTTCTAACTAATCTAGACTTCTACTTGATTTCTGGCTAAAAGGTAGCCTAACTCATTGCTATTTCAAAGTATCTGAACCAAACTAGGAACTCTCACCTAATGTATAAGATGGAAGAGTTGCAATTATTTTAAACTTCAGTTTAGTATTAACTGGCCTTTTAACATAAACACTTACTTTGTCAAATGGCGAGAAATAGCATAATCTTCTGCATCTCGTCCACACATGTCTTGAGTAAAGACATTAACATTTTGCTTAAGAAGGATGTTGACAATACCCGGTGAGTCATAGTGCACGGCAAGCATGAGGGCTGTTCTAAAATAACAAAGACATCACTCCACTCAAGAACTTTAATAAAGACTTCTTTAAACAGCTAGTTTGATACACTTTACCAATTTAATATCCACCTGTCAGTGTAGACATAATAACCATTTGCAGGTACCAGCTTGGGTCTATAAGCATCTAGGGTGCTCAAGTGTTCATCTTTGTAAATTATCACCAAGGCTAAAAGAAAGGGACAAGGAAGCCTCTCGTCCCACTGGGGTATGACATAATACAAGTTGCTAACTTATAGTCCTTTGATGGCCAAGAAACTGTGCTGAGATCACTTATCTAAAGCAGGCAAAGATTTAGATGAAGATTTCCCCATTGCTTTCCTAGTCTGATATATTACAATTCAAATCAGCCAGGGGTCAGATAAGAGTTATCTGCAGGCTGAAAACAACAACAACAATAATCATAATAAGGACAATTCTAGTAGTCATGAACTAAAGGTCCACACTTTAAAAATTAATAAAACTGGTCAGGTGCAGTGGCTCATGCCTGTAATCGCAGCACTTCGGGAAGCCAAGGAGAGCAGATCATAAGGTCAAGAGATTGAGGCCATCCTGGCCAATATGGTGAAATCTCATCTCTACTAAAAATACAAAAGTTAGCTGGGCATGGTGGCCAGCACCTGTAGTCCCAGCTAGTTGGGAGGCCGAGGCAGGAGAATCACTTGAGCCTGGGAGGTGGAGGTTGCAGTGAGCCAAGATCACACCACTGTACTCCAGCCTGGCAACAGAG
>NW_026657140.1:0-5142 GCF_009828535.3 Hylobates moloch | reverse complement strand
AGCTAGACTTTGTCTAAAATAGCTGTGGCTAAGGATATTTTTAGTTAAGGTGTTTTGTTTTGTTTTGGAGACGGAGTTTCGCTCTTGTCACCAAGGCTGGAGTGCAATGGCTTGATCTGGGCTCATCGTAACCACCTCCCCACCTCCCAGGTTCAAGTGATTCTCCTGCCTCAGCCTCCCGAGTAGCTGGGATTACAGACGGATGCCACCACGCCTGGCTATTTTTTGTATTTTTAGTAGAGACAGGGTTTGCTGGTCTTCAACTCCTGACCTCAGGTGATCTGCCCGCCTTGGCCTCCCAAAGTGCTGAGATTACAGGCCACCGCACCCAGCCTAGTTAAGGATATTTTTAAAATGTACCATCTAATCTGTTTTTTACTACATATGCTCACAAAATCATAGGGATTGACTTTTTTATTTTAAAAATTATTTTTTAGAGACAAGATCTCTGGAATGCAGTGGCACAGTAGCTTACTGTAGCCTTGACCTCCTGAACTCAAGAGATTTTCCTGTCTTGGCCTCCCAAGTAGCTCAGAGGCCTGTGCCGCTACGCCTGCCTAATACTATTTTTAGCTTTTTTAGAGATAGGGTCTTGCTATGTTGCCCAGGCTGGTTTTGAACTCCTGGCCTGAAGCAGTCTTCCTGCCTCAGCCTCTCAAGTTGCTGAGGTTATAGACGAGAGCCACCCACGCTCCTGGTAGAATTGAATTTTGACGAGTTTGTATATATAATGTGTATGCGTATGTGCTTGTGTGTGTGTGTGTTTCAAGCTCTTCCCTCAGAATTTGAGGCTGTGCCTGTTCTGAGTAACTGACTCTGAGGGAAGGGTACCCAAGCTCCGGGGTGCAGGTGCCCTTTACACTTGCAGCCTCCATCAACTTGAAGACCTTTTGAATCACCCTGAGCCACATGCTTTGCTCCTGCTGTGGCTCTCAGGACCAGCAAGAGGCCCTGAGTGGCTGGAGCCTGAGGCCTGTGGCCTGGGGTGCTCATAGCAGGCATGTAGCTGTCCACAGTTTTGGTTCTTTACAATTGTGGACCGCCCCCTCTCACTGTTGACAGTAATTTTAGATTTTTTGAAACCGTCTGAGAATTGGTATTTGGCAATTAGTGTTTCTAATTTGTCACAGGGCAACTTGCCCATCAGATATTTCAATATGACTCTAGTTTCCTCCTACTAATTTTGTTAAGGATTACTTAGAAATTATAGTTTTTATTTATAAGTCCTTATCTGTTAGAAATGCTTGCTGAAGCGGAGCACGATGGCTCACGCCTGTAATCCCATCACTTTCGGAGGCCCAGGCAGGCGGATCACCTGAGGTCAGGAGTTCAAGACCAGCCTGGCCAACCTGGTGAAACCCCGTGTCTACTAAAAATACAAAAATTAGCCGGGCGTGGTGGCGGGTACCTGTAATCCCAGCTACTCGGGAGGCTGAGGCAGGAGAATCACTTGAAAACCCAGGAGGTGGAGGTTGCGGTGAGCCAAGATCGCACCATTGCACTCCAGCCTAGGCAACAAGAGCAAAACTCCAAAAAAAAAAAAAAAAAAGAAAAGAAAAAGAAATGCTTGTTGAAGTATTTACAAATGAAAGAATGTGATGTCTCTCATTTGCCTTAAAATATTCCAACCCATTCCCAAAGAAAAGCATGTGTGCAAGGGAGGGGAAGATAGAAGGAACGCAACTGGTGAAATGCTGATACTCACGGTAGGTAGGTCACAGGTACATGGGGTTCATTGTTCTAGTTGCTCCACTTCTGTTTTGTCGAAAATTTCCATAACAGAACAAAAACAAGCTGTCAGACACAAATATACGGTTTCCAGACTTTTCCTGCCTGACACACACAAGCACAACTTTGCTCCTTTGAAACACTTTTTCTGAACAGAAGCCATCATTAACTAGGAACACTTTAGAAAACAAAACTCTTGCTCTGGATTTCAAACTGCATATTAGTAGCTTAACCCTTCCCTGTGGCAGTCTAATGCTGTGACCGAGATGGGGTCCTGCTGGTACATCACAAGCACCCTCTGAGGCCCTCATTCTGATGACAGTAGGGAAATCACAAGTCCTTTCCTGCCTTGGCCTTGGCCTGTGACATTTGTCCAGTGTTTCCCAGAGGGTTTTCACAGGATACAATGCCTTAAAATAGTCCAGGAAAACAAATAGATAAATGTTTGAGAGTTGCTGTGCTCAATTAATTTTTTTCTTTTCTTTTTTTTTTTGAGACAGAGTCTCGCTCTGTCACTCAGGCTGGAGTGTAGTGGTGCGATCTCGGCTCACTGCAACCTCCACCTCCCGGGTTCTAGCGATTCTCCTGTGCCTCAGCCTCCCAAGTAGCTGGGACTACAGACACACGCCACCACACCCAGCTAATTTTTGTATTTTTAGTAGAGACAGGGTTTCACCATGTTGGCCAGGATGGTCTCAATCTCTTGACCTCACAGTCTGCCTGCCTCAGCCTCCCAAAGTGCTGGGATTACAGGCATGAATCTCCTTGCCTGGCCGTGAATTTTTTTCTTTTTAAGACAGGGTATCTCTCTGTTGCCCAGGCTGGAATACAGTGGTGTGATCATGGCTCACTGCAGCCTCAACCTCCCAGGCTCAAGCAATTCTCCCACCTCAGCCTCCCTATGAATAGCTGGGATTACAGACACATGCCACCATGCCCAGCTAATTTTTTATTTCTTGTAGAGTCAGGGTCTCACTCTGTTGCCCAAGCTGGTGTCAAAGTCCTGAGCTCAAGTGATCCTCCTGCTTCAGCCTCCCAAAATGCTGGGATTACAGGTATGAGTGACTGTCGTACCCGGCCTGGTTTTCTTTACCAGAGGACTTGACTTCCCAGAACCTTTAGTAGTCATCTGTATTGTGACTCTTCCCCAGAGGGTGACACAATTTCTGCAGTGTGCCTCTATGACCACACCTCTCATATCAAGAGGGAGAGACTATGGAAAACAAAGCAGTCCATGTTTGTTTTTATTAATCAAGACAGCAAACAGTGCCCACAATCTACCATAGGTACCTAGAATACCTAAGTCTCATTTTGGGCATTTCACATAGCTCAGACTTAAAAATGATTTCAGGCCGGGTGCGGTGGCTCACGCCTGTAATCCCAGCACTTTGGGAAGCCAAGGCGGGTGGATCACTTGAGGTCAGGAGTTCGAGACCATCCTGGCTAACACAGTGAAACCCCGTCTCTACTAAAAATACAAAAATTAGCCGGGCGTGGTGGCTTGTGCCTGTAATCCCAGCTACTCGGGAGGCTGAGGCAGAATCACTTGAACACATGAAGCGGAGGTTACAGTGAGCCGAGATTGTGCCACTGCACTCCAGCCTGGGTGACAGAGGGAGAATCCATCTCAAAAAAAAAAAAAAAAAAGTGATTTCAAAGATATTTAGGCAGCCCCCTACCTCATGGGAAGGCTCATTTCGCTTTTGTTTGGCTCCAGTGTTATGGCTTGAGACCCTGGAACTTATCAGGACAAACAGGCCCAGTTCTTAGTTCCCCCAAATGTCTTAGTCTCTATAATCCCTCACCATCCAGGTGTTTTGCCTGTAAATACCCTTTGGTTTGTCAGTGTCATCGTTAAAGTGAGTCCTCAGGAGTGAATATAATGCGTTGTCTTAATTGCAGAAAGCACACCATAGCATATCTTGTATGTTTTTGATGCGGCCTAAGATTTCATGAGCTCTTTTAGCAGCTGTAGCATACTGTGGTTTGCTCAGCTAAACTTGTGGTCAACTATAATCCCTTATGAATTGCTATGAAGCCCAATATCCCTCTTGCCGAACTACTTCCAAGAGATGTTACAACAGTTGTGTGGCCACATGAGTTTGGGAAATGCTGCTTGGCATGTAGTAAGAACTTAACAAGTAAGAGGTTATTATTCCTGTGACCATCTGTGATGGCAGACAACTTGTCTTATTCCCCCAGCACCCAGCATAGTGCCTGATGCACATGGCACCATAATTCCACCGGTAAATGTTGGTGGCATTAATAAAAGTGGGGCTGTGTCTGGCAGCAAATTCCATCTTGTTACCTGCCCTCGCTTGTATAGGTAATCGTGCATTTTGCCTCTATCACTTACACGCTAGCTTCCAGGCCTAGCTTCTCCATTCACAGGTGTGACAACTGTGCATTCTGATGCCTCATCTAAGATAAGCTTTGTCCAGATTCACAAGCCTGAGTCTCATTGTTTTCTGCTAGTTCTCACTGATTTATTTTATTTTATTTTTTTTTGAGACAAAGTCTTACTCTGTCACCCAGGCTGGAGTGCGATGGCGCCATCTTGGCTCACTGCAACATCTGCTTCCCCAGTTCAAGCGATTCTCCTGCATTAGCCTCCCAAGTAGCTGGGATTACAGGCATGCACCACCACGCCTGGCTAATTTTGTATTTTTAGTAGAGACGGGGTTTCACCATGTTGCCCAGGCTGGTCTCGAACTCCTGACCTCAGGTGATCCGCCCACCTTAGCCTCCCAAAGTGCTGGGATTACAGGCATGAGCCACCGCACCTGGCACTCACTGATCATATTCTCTTTCAAAGTCTTTTTCTGTCAGGCTTTCTTCTCAATTTTCTCCCCATTCTAAGAACCTTGCATCCCTTCTAAAAAAACAGGGGATAGACCGGGCGTGGTGGCTCACACCTGTAATCCCAGCACTTTGGGAGGCCGAGGTGGGCAGATCACGAGGTCAGGAGATCTAGACCATCCTGGCTAACACAGTGAAACCCCGTCTCTACTAAAAATACAAAAAATTAGCCAGGCATGGTAGCACGTGCCTGTAGTCCCAGCTACTCGGGAGGCTGAGGCAGGAGAATCGCTTGAACCCAGGAGATGGAGGTTGCAGTGAGCCAAGATCACGCCACTGCACTCCAGCCTGGGTGACAGAGCGAGACTCTGTCTCAAAAAAAAAAAGAGATAAAGAGGAATTCTCCCACCCTTTTGTCATTTCTACTTGCCAAAAAACAACAACAAAATTAGAACATAAAATGAGCCCCTCTTCCAGGCAAAAACAAACAAAAATAAAATTTCACACACCCTGCAGGTCACCAAAGCCATTCCTTGGGTGTGTACATGTTTGTGTGCATGTGTATGTGCTTTTTTTAATGCTTTTTTCTTTTCTTTTTTTTTTTTTTTTTTTTTT
>NW_026657139.1:0-5142 GCF_009828535.3 Hylobates moloch | reverse complement strand
TGAATCTATAAATTACTTCGGACAGTATGGCCATTTTCACGGTATTGATTTTTCCTATCCGTAAGCATGGAATGTTTTTCCATTTGTTTGTGTCCTCTCATTTCCTTGAGCAGTGGTTTGTAGTTCTCCTTGAAGGAGTCCTTCACATCCCTTGTAAGTTGTATGTAGCAATTGAGAATGGGAGTTCACTCATGATTTGGCTCTCTCTTGGTCTGTTATTGGTGTATAGGAATGCTTGTGAATTTTGTACATTGATTTTCTGTCCTGAGACTGCTGAAGTTGCTTATCAGCTTAAGGAGTTTTTGGGCTGAGACGATGGGGTTTTCTAAATATGCAATCATGTCATCTGAAAATAGAGACAATTTGACTTCCTCTCTTCCTATTTGAATACCTTTATTTCTTTCTCTTCCCTGATTGCCTTGGCCAGAACTTCCAATACTATGTTGAATAGGAGTGGTGAGAGAGGGCATCCTTGTCTTGTGCTGGTTTTCAAAGGGAATGCTTTCAGCTTTTGCCCATTCAGTATGATATTGGCTATGGGTGTGTCATAAATAGCTCTCATTATTTGGAGATATGTTCCATCAATACCTAGTTTATTAAGTGTTTTTGGCATGAAGGGTGTTGCATTTTGTCAAAAGCCTTTGCTGCATCTATTGAGATAATTACGCGGTTTTTGTCATTGTTTCTGTTTATGTGATGGATTATGTTTATTGATTTGCATATGTTGAACCAGGCTTGCCTTCCAGGGATGAAGACCACTTGATTGTGGTGGATAAGCTTTTTGATGTGCTGCTGGATTCGGGTTTTCAGTATTTTATTGAGGATTTTCACATCGATGTTCATCAGGAATATTGGCCTGAAATTTTTTTTTTGTTGTGTCTCTGCCAGGTTTTGGTATCCGGATGATGCTTGCCTCATAAAATGAGTTAGGGAGGAGTCTATCTTTTTCTATTTTTGGAATAGTTTCAGAAGGACTGGTACCAGCTCCTCTTTGTACCTCTGGTAGAATTCGGCT
This sequence comes from Hylobates moloch, assembly GCF_009828535.3. NCBI lineage: Eukaryota > Metazoa > Chordata > Mammalia > Primates > Hylobatidae > Hylobates > Hylobates moloch. The sequence continues at coordinate 4,127 of NW_026657139.1, read as the reverse complement.
GTGAATCCATCTGGTCTTGGGCTTCTTTTAGTTGTTAGTCTATAAAGTACTTCTTCAAAATACATGAGTTCATTTCTCATTCCTTCACCCTGGACAGCTCTCAGGGATCAGATTTGCTATTAAAAATAAAACAACAGTTGACTGGGCACTGTGGCTCATGCCATCCAGCATTTTGCGAGGCTGAGGTGGGAAGATCACTTGAGACCAGGAGTTCGAGGCCAGCCTGGACAACATAGCACAACCCCATCTTTACAAAAACCTAAAAAGTAAGCCAGGCATGGCAGTACATGCCTGTGGTTTTAGCTACTCAGTCAGCTGAGGCAGGAGGATTGCTTGAGCCCAGGAATTCAAGGCTGCAGTGAGCCATGATCACTTCACTGCACTCCAGCCTGGGCAACAGAGTGAGACTCTATCCCAAACAATAGTTCCTGGTTTTCCAGTAACATGTTCACTGTACATTTTATATTTTCCGTCATCTCAAGTGTTTATCCTCAAGTCTCACCATCTAATCCCTTTAAGTGTCTAGTTATGCATGCCAATAATCGCAATAAGCAGAATATCAAAAATATAGCTACCATGGATTGGTGTACCTGCTGTGTAACAAGGCAACAGCCTGAGTTCTGTTACATAGCTATTATTTTATTTATTCTGCAGAACATTCCCAGGATAAAAATAACATCACCTTCATCTTTTCACATGAGAGAAGGGTGCAGAATTAGAGACATTAAATAAATTGCCCAGGACCCCAAAACTCTTAATTGGATGACACAAAATTCAAACTCCAACCCCTTTAACTCCAAAGTCCATTCTCTCAACCATCAGCTAAGTGGCTTCCCTCTGTTGGGAAGGCATCACACTCTCCAGTCACACACCCACGGCAGAGAGGTAACATTCTCTATTTGTTCTTACTGTGGAAAAACTCTCTTCTTTCTGGGCTCAGTCTGAGTGGACATGACTTAGCACTCTGCAATGGAAATACAGGGCACGACGTGTGTAATTTTAAATGTATTAGTACACATTTAAAAACACATTAAAAATAAGAAACAGGTGAAATTCTTTTTTTAATAATATATTTTAACCAACCCAATATTTTGAAAATATTATCATTTCAGCATGTCACTAGCCCATTTCATAGTCCAAATAGCCACTGTGGGACAATGCAGGCTTAAAGTCTTCAAATTGGACTATCCACGGGATCATTTGTTTAAATATAAATATTGTTTTATCACAGATATTAAAAAGTCTAAATTATAACATTTAAAATAAAAAATCCATTAGTTTTCATAAAGAATATCTACTGAGTATTTTAGTATACAGTCCACTAATGAAGATAAGAAATTCTCTCTCCAAGTCATTGAGGTACACAATCAGGAGTGGTATCTTGGACTATGAGTTATGAAATCTCATCATGTTCTTCTATTTTTTAAATTCTTATTTTAGATTCGGGGGTGTGTATGCAGGTGTTTTACATGGATATATTTGTATAATGATGAGTTTTGGGCTTCTAGTGTACCTATCACCCAAACAGTGAACATTGTACCCAATAGGTTATTTTTCAAACCTTCCAGTCTTCCCCTCTTTAGAGTCCTAGTGTCTATTGTTTCCAACTTTATGCCCATCTGTACCAGTGTTTAGGTCCTGTTTATGAGTGAGAACATTCAGTATTTGATTTTCTGTTTCTAAGTTATTTCACTTAGGATAATGGCCTCCAGCTCCTTCCATATTGCTGAAAAGAACATGATTTCATTCTTTTATACAGATGCATAGTATTTCATGATGTATATATACCACATTTCTTTATCCATTCTTCTGTTGATAAACATTTAGGCTGATTCCATTACCTTGCTAGTGTGAATTGTGCTGTAATGGATATGCAAGTACAAGTGTCTTTTCGATATAATGATTCCTTTTACTTTCTTTCAACCTAGTAGTGGTATTGCTGGGTTGAATGGCAATTCTGTTTTTTGTTTTTTGAGGAAGCTCCATACTATTTTCCATAGAAGTTGTACTAATTTACATTCCCACAAACGATGTATAAGCGTTACCTTTTTTTCATATTCACACCAATATATGTTGTTTTTGACTTCTTAATAGCCATTTTGAGTGATATTAGATGGTATCTTATTGTGGTTTTAATTTGCATTTCTCTGATGATTAGTGATGTTGAATATTTTTCATGTTTGTTTGCCACTTGTGTGTCTTCTTTTGAGAAACGTTTGTTCATGTCTTCTGCTTACTTTTTAATGAAGTTATTTGACCATCTTCAGAGTAAGCCACTGTGGGGCCTGAGCAGGATAGGTAGCGTCATTGTCATTGGAGGTAACATTGTCATTACTCAGGTTTATAAACCACTGGCTTTTCAACATTTGCAGCTCAAGGCTTCACTGTTTGGTTATCTTTAGAAATAACTTTTTGTGTAATTAGCAGAGGTGACATTAGGCATGAGCGTCTTAAGGAGGGAGTTTGTTTTCAGAAAATATTTTATGTGGAGTAATCTTACAGAAACATCTTATTTTTTTTTTAAAGTACAGAAACTCCAGATGGTTTCACCATCTTTAGTTTATTCTTTTGTTATGTGGCACTTATTAACCCCGTCCAAAATGCTGGCTCCAGTAAACCTCGCCAAAGCTTTAAAAGTAAAATGTTTCATGAAATTTTACATTTTTAAATTATGCAAGATTGCTGTAATTTCACAAAGTGTCCTTAATGGCATTTATTATTATGATCTATTGGTTATAACTAATTAAAAGTGAATTACATTAAATATAATTATCACATTTGTTTTCTAGTGTCAGCTTGCATATTTTCTTTATTCTCCCATCTCTCCCCTTAATAATCTGTAAAAGTCAGTAATCAACTTCATGTACCTCTATTGCTTAAATTTAAAAAGGCATGTAGGTGGAGCCAACTCATTTTGAAAATATGAAAGTGGACATAAAATATTTTCCCTGCTTTCATGTATTATAAATATGATACAGAAGGAGAGAATATAAAAGGAAATGCTTTTTAAAAAGGAAAACACACACCTTATTTGTGAAGATTATCCTATTTTACTCTTTATGGCACTCACACTTTGGCTTTGCAATCCCTCAGCTTTTCCTTACTTCTACTTGTCCCATGGATTTATTTTTGAAATTTAACAAAATAATGCATATAAAGTGCTTGCACATCTCTGATAACACAAATATGTGTCAAATTGATTTATCTCCTTCCTCATTTTTCTTCTCCTTTATTATAATGATCATCATAATTACAATGAATTCTGCCTATTTGCCTAAGAGCTGGTTCGTGAGTATTCCACAGCTAGCTTGCAAGAGCCAACTGTTGAATTTTCAGGAATTTTATGAGCTGATTCTTAAACATAGCCATTATTAAAACTTAAACTTTATAAATTTACAATTAAATAAATTACATAAAATATAATAAATACTGAAAACACAATCTGTAATTATTTTAGCACATTTTATATTTTCTATGCTCCTGAGGTTATTTGTATCCTTTTTCTCAGTGTGGTAGAATTACTTTATACTGTTGAGCTACTGTACATCTCTTCTCAACTCTGCGTTCAGTGACATCATATTGGTGGCTTGAAACTGCCCATGGTGGAATATTTACAATGCAGAAATCATCAAATTCCAAAAATTGAGGCTTTTTCCCCCCATTGGAGAGTCATTTGTTAAAATTTACCTGGGGCAGAAAATATACAAAATAATCCTGGAGCATCTTGTAATGCCAAAAATAAGGAAGTTCTAAAAAAATTAAAAATAAAATAAAAATAACCTGCTTTCCAATGATGGGGGTATGTCAAAGTAACACAGGCACCAACTAAAAGAGCTCTCAATGGCCAAAGCTGGAACAATTTGAGCAATAACATAAAGAATTTCATTGGTAGTATATTATAACCCAAATTATAAGATGAATATTCATAAATCCATACTAATATAAACAAATAAATTGAGATGGGAAAAAATAAACAAATCTCACATGCAGAAGAATTCCAAATAAACTATGTAGTCACTTGAACCTGAAGGAGATGAAACAGAATCCCCTATTCCTTAACTATGAGCTTTTTCCTTCCAAAGAAAGCGTACTAAGAGGAAGAAAAAGAGTAACTTTAGAAAAACCTG
>NW_026657138.1:0-5143 GCF_009828535.3 Hylobates moloch | reverse complement strand
ATAACTTAGAAATAAAAGAGATTTATTGGATCACAGTTCTAGAGTCTCAGGAGTTCAAGGGCATGATGCCAGCATCTGCTCGGCCATCTGCTGAGGGCCATCTTTTTGCATCATACTATAGTGGAAAGTGAAAAGGCAAGTGAGTGCACAAGACAAAGAGAAAATAGGGGCTGAACTCATCCTCTTATCAGGAACCCCCTCCCGAGATAACCAACCCACTCCCACAATAACAGCATTAATCCATTTATAAGAACAGAGTCCTCATGACCTAATCAGCCCTTAAAAGTCCTACCTCTCAACATTGTTACAACGGGGATTAAGTTTCCAACACATAAACTTTGGGAGGTACATTGAAACCATAGCAGTCATATGGTTGGAATCACACAGTGTGTAGCCTTTTCAGTCAGGCTGCTTTCACTAAGAAATGTGAATATAAGTTTTCTCCATGTCTTTTTGTGACTAGGTAGCTCATTTCTTTTCATCACTGAGTAATATTACCTTGCATGGATGTATCATAATTTGTTTATCCATTCACCTATTGAAAGACATCTGGATTGCTTTCAAGTTTTAGCAATTATGAATAAAACTGGTATAAAGGGCTGGGCACGGTGGCTCATGTCTGTAATCTCAGCACTTTGGGAGGCTGACGTGGACAGATCACGAGGTCAAGAGATCGAGACCACCCTGGCCAACATGGTGAAAACCCATCTTCACTAAAAATACAAAAATTATCCGGGCACGGTGGCAGGCGCCTGTAGTCCCAGCTACTCGGGAGGCTGAGGCAGGGGAATCACTTGAATCCGGAGGTGGAGGTTGCAGTGAGCCGAGATCAACCACTGCACTCCAGCCTGAGCAACAGAGCCAGACTCCGTCTCAATCAATCAATCAGTCAATCACTGCTATAAATATCTGTGTGCAGGTTTTTGTTTGGATACAAGTTTTCAACTCATTTGGCTAAATACTTAGGAGTGTGATTGCTGGATCCTAGGGTAAGACTATGTTTAGTTTCAGAGGAAACTGCCAAAGTCTCTTCCGAAGTGGCTGTACCATTTTCCATTCTCATCAGCAATGAATGAAAGGTCCTGTTCCTCAAAGTCCTCACTAGTGTTTAGTGCTATCAATATTCTCCATCTTAGCCATTCTAATAAATGTATAATGGTTTTCCGTTGTTTTAATTTATAATTCTCTAATGACATGATATTGAGCATATTTTCATATACTTATTTGCCATCAAGTATACTTCTTTGGTAAGATAATTGTTCAGATCTTTTTCCCACTTTTGAATCGGGTGGTTTTTTTTATTGTTAAGTTTAAAGGGTTTTTTATATGTGAGTATAAGAACTTTATCAAATATGTGTTTTACAAATATTTTCTCCCATATGTGGCTTGTCTTTTTATTCTCTTAAACTTATATCATATTTAATTGTTATAATTAAGTATAAGGTCCTGTAGGGTGGGATTTTGTCTTAGAAATGTTTTTGGTTAAATTTAATTAACTTGACAAGTTGAAGTCACATCAGACTTCAACTTCTGCTGCTGTCACAATTTCATCAGCAAAGTGTAGAACAGTTAAGTGCCCAGTTTTCAATGTTTGCCAACGGCTCAGCTATTCAAGAGTATATTTTAATATATAAAAAGATTATTTTTCCCAGTGTGTGTAAGTAAATAAAGGTGAATCATTTTAAGTTTGTAAATGACCAATATTTAATCTGCATGTAAAACTTCCTCATTATATAGTATACGAGATTAATATAATTCCCTCAGAAAAACCAAAAGAATTCTTAACTTTTAGCTTATCTTTTTTGTGGTTTTGATGGCTTCCAACAAAATTAGTGAAAATATCTTAACATTAATGTGACCTTTTCCAACAACCAAACTACTGAGTAAGTTTTTGTGGTACACAGGAAGTTATGGTTCTTGGGGTAAAATTCCAGAAAGTAAATGTGAAGAAAAACATGATAAAGTCCCAACAGAAAAGACTGAAAAATGTTTCCCAAAATGTCAGTCTTCTGGGATTTACTAACCAAATGAGAGTCCATGCAGTCTAGAAACTTGAAGTCACCTTTCTGAACAACTTGGATTAACCTTATCTTAAAAGTTATAAATTTAGTTATTAGTTTATTAATCTCCTTTCCATTAACAAAATTAGTTTGTTAATTTCCTTTCCTCATGGTGTAGCGTGAGCCAACTGGCAAATTATGTTTTTCGCTACCTTGAAAATGTACAAAAATAATTTGTATTGTATATTAGACTATACATTTTCTGTTTTACTTTTAAAACATTTTCATTTTTTCCACAACCACTGGTGGAATAGATAAGGCAGTCATTATTTCTCGTCACTTATCTCACCTATTAGATATCTCTGCCAGAAGGTTCCATGAATCTCAGATTCAACATGATCATTTTTCCCCTGTCCCCAGAATCTGTTATATTTTTGTATTCCCTTAATTAATGACATTAATATATATCCTGTTTTCTATGCTAGAATCTTCAAAGTTTTACTCACCTTCAAACCATCTTCTGATCTCTCTTTTCCTATCTCCAAGGCCATTCTCTATATTGCCTTCTAGTGTATAAATCTGATACAAATCTTTAGCCTCAAACTTTTGGCTATTGCCCAATTACCTACGTGAAGAAATGTAAACTCTTTTTAATGAAATATAAAGCCTTTCTTAAGCAGTCTTTGATAAATCTTTTCAACGTCTTCTTCTCCTCTAAACCAAAGTACAGTCTACATTCACTACATTAAACTCTCGCAATTCCCAAATACGAGTTCTTTCTTTGATTAATATCTGCTATTTTTCTGTCTTTTTCTTTCCACCTCAAATGTTTCCTTTTCTGCAAAAGTTTTAAAGAATTTCTATGACATAATTTATATTTTCCTCTGTGTTCCCACATCATCTTATTCCATTGTATTGTAATTACATTTGTTGTTTTCCACCTACACTTTCAGTTCCTTGAGAATGAGAACCAAGCCATTGAATTTTGTGTTTCCATCAACTTTGAACAGTATCTAGCACAGGGTTTGCAGTGAACAAAGGCTGAACAAATGAAAGACTGAACAAACTAATGAATGATTTGCCAACACTTTGTTTACAATATAAAAAAATTCTGCCTAAATAGCGAGGCTCTAGGATGAGTTATTTCTTATGAATACTCTATAATATTTATTAGTATATTTACAAAATGCATATTATTAAGTACAAAGTTCTTTGTTTTTTTAAAGGTAGCAAAGATGTATAATACCTAAACCCCACCTTCAGTGAGGAATATGGACTCTGGTAGGCAGATCCAGAAATAACAGACTCAAGTCGAAAGTAGTGGGTTCTGTGGCAGGGGTTTGCAATTCTGGGAGTTGAAAGGAGGACAAAATTACTTTCAGCTTCATAAGAAAACATGCCATTTGCTTTACTTATTACACTTTCAGTACAATTTAGACAATAGAGAGGGTAAGAAAACACATTTTGTAAAGCACGCAGCAGAAGCAAAGGCTGGAGATAAGAATGGTTAGATGAAGTGGGCATGACCAGATTGTGAAGGACATTAAATGTCAGGCTAAGAAGTCTGACATTTGTTCCATAAATCACAGGGAACTTTTAAGGTTTCTGGACAGAGATGTAACATGAATAAGTCTGTCCTTTAGGACAATTAATCTGGGATCAGCAGATAAGATGGACTGGAGAAGGAATAGACTAGTCATGGAGAGAACAAAATAGCAAAGTGTGAAGCACTCTTATTTGCAGCATTTTGATGTAATAGATACTTGTTGCTTTTGCCAGTAACTGCCATACTTTTTATCATCATAACATTAGTGTTCTGTCCTCCAGAACAGAAATTCTGGAGTTTAAGTTAGCCAGAAAGCAGACTATATTTTGATGGACTGGGTGCTGCCATGATGTGGCAGTACTCAGTTGCCAGGACCTTCCTATGGCAGCCTGAATATAGAGGCACTGTAAAGCATATGGAGCCCATCCATAGCTAGATCTTAGTGATATTTTACAAGTCCTAAATCAAGCTCTGCTTTTATATCTTTGGAGTCATCTTGGTTGAAGTCAGTTTGGGGTAGGTTTTCTGCAATCGAAAGAATTTTGGTACACCCATTTGTGTCACTGACAATCCATATCATTGCATGAGACTAGATTTTGTGGATCAGGCATTTGAGAAGTTTCTTTTCATCCTTCCATCTCAAAGAAAGAACTCAAAATGAAAATAGTTCAAGGTTTAGCTGTAGGCAACAGTGGTATTTAATTCAGTCTATTTCATGAATAACAGTGACTAATAGATAAGAAATGATTAATGAAAGTAAAGAGTTGTGTTGAGTTAAATAATATGGTATGCAAAAAACATTTGTAGGCTGTGAAACATAATACAAAAGTTAACTGTTAATACCATTTTTGTATTGATCTAATATTTATTGCCTCACCCATTGCCCATTGGAATTTGAAAAGTCTTTCCGTACACTTCCTGTACACATTCGGTTTCTTCATTGTCATTACACTGACTTTCCTTGTTTGTCCTTCTACTGCTTAAAGTAAAAAAAGAATCAGGTAAAACCCATTTTTTTTTTCTTTAGAGAATAAAAATGAATTCATCTTTTCTTAAAGCCCTTAAGAAAACATCAACCTAACAATGGAGGCCTTTATTGCTGGGTGTTTTTACTCATGATTTATCCTCTTCAAACCTTGGTTTTCTATTTGATTGGCAGTTTTAAAGCATTCTCCACCTTTATCTAACATTGCCCTATATTTTAAAAGTGATTTCAGCCGGGCGCGGTGGCTCACGCCTGTAATCCCAGCACTTTGGGAGGCCGAGGCGGGCGGATCACCAGGTCAAGAGATTGAGACCATCCTGGCTAACATGGTGAAACCCCATCTCTACTAAAAATACAACAAATTAGCCGGGCGTGGTGGCGGGCGCCTGTAGTCCCGGCTACTCGGGAGGCTGAGGCAGGAGAATGGCGTGAACCTGGGAGGTGGAGCTTGTAGTGAGCAGAGATTGTGCCACTGCAAGCCAGCCTGGGGGACAGAGCAAGACTCCGTCTCAAAAAAAAAAAAAAAGTGATTTCACTAACAAAACAACTTCTAAGCCAACTAAAGAACTTCAATTTGAATTTTAATTTATACTTCACAAAAACACAGTTGCT
>NW_026657137.1:0-5143 GCF_009828535.3 Hylobates moloch | reverse complement strand
TTTAGACTGTGACCTTTTGGCAAAAAGCTGTTCTAACTCCATCTCAGTCTGGTGGTTGGAGGAGGCCCGTTTACAGGCTCAGCTAAATCAGAGCAATGACATTCTAGTTACTCAGGCTCAGCTTACAGGCTCCCATAGTTTCTCTAATACTTATGCCCAATTAAACTTTGATATTCTTGCCACAGAACAAGTAACAAAGGTGTGTATGAGAGCTTGGGATAAATTACGCGCCCCAGGCCAAGCTCCTGTTTCTTTTACTACTATTAAACAAGCTCAATTGCTTTTACTACCTAATATCATTTTAAACAAAGGAGATAAGACATGTGGCCCTGGGATTCAGCAGTGGCCACTTTCTAAAGAAAAACTGGAGACTTTAACTCAATTGGTTTCCGAGCAGTTACAACTTGAAAATGTAGAACCTTCTCTTTCCCGTTGGAATTCTCCTGTGTTCCTACTAAAAAAGAAATCAGGCAAATGGCAGATGGTAACCGATTTAAGGGCCATTAAAGCTGTAATTAAACCTATGGGGACCGTCCAACTCAGAATGCCTGCCCCTACCTTAATACCTAAAGATTGGCCTCTCATAGTTATTGATCTTAAAGGTTGTTTTTTTCATATTGCTTTACATAAATCGGATTATGAAAAATTTGCTTTTACTTTACCATCTATAAATAATCAGGAGACTGAAGCTCGTTATCAATGGAAAGTACTTCCTCAGGGAATGCTAAATAGCCCTGCAATCTGCCAGCTTTATGTTGGACAAGTGCTTTCACCAGTTCGAGCCCAATTTCCCGAGGCCTATATTCTTCATTATATTGATATTTTGATTTCTGTCCCCACTGATAAAGAATTGACTGTTAGCAAATTTTGAGCCGCTGTGTTACAGAGGCTGGATTACACATCGCTCAGGATAAAATTCAACAGACCACTCCTGTTCAGTATTTAGGAAACGTGGTCGATAAACAATGTATTCAACCTCAAAAAGTTCAAATTAGGAGAGATTCTTTAAAAACTTTAAATGACTTCCAAAAACTTTTGGGTAACATTAATTATTTAAGACCCACTTTAGGCATTCCAACCTATGCGCTAACTTGTTCTCTGCGCTGCGGGGAGATTCTGATCTCCACAGCCCTAGGACTTTGACCTCTGAGGCTTTACTAGAACTGGAATTTGTAGAGGAAAGAATCCAGACTGCCCAGTTATCTAGAGTACAGCCACTTCAGCTTCTAGTTATTGCTTCATTACACTCCCCTACTGGACTAATAGTTCAACATGATTTACGGGAGTGGTGTTTTCTTCCTCATTCTGTGTCAAAACTTTGTCCGTTTATCTAGACCAAATAGCCATATTAATTGGACAGCCTCGGTGCAGAACACTTCAAATTTCTGGATTTGATCCAAATGTAATTGTAGTTCCTTTAAATCGGCTCAAAGTTCAAGCTGCCTTTCAACATTCTGTACTGTGGCAAATTCACTTGGCTGATTTTATTGGTGTTATGGACAATCATTATCCAAAAAACAAATTGTTTGATTTTATAAAAATGACATCTTGGGTGGTTCCTCGATGAACCAAAAATCAATCCATCCCTGAGGCCGTTACAGTGTTCAGTGATGGCTCCAGTAATGGCAATGCTGGCTATATAGGTCCTACAAACTTATTTCTACCTCTTATACTTCTGCTCAAAAGGCATTTAACTGCTACGACTACTGCCTTACAGGATTTTCCCAAACCTTTAAATATTGTCTCAGATTTGTCTTGTGTTGTACATGCCAACAAAATATAGAAACTGTTACTATCAAACATATTGATAATTCTGAATTGGCTCTATTTTCAAGGTTACAACAGGCGGTTCGCCAACGTGGACACCCTGTCTACATTACACATATTAGGTCTCATACCACTTTACTAAGACCCATGTCTGCCGGTAACCATAAAGTCAACTGTTTGGTCTCTTTTACAACCCAAGAAGCTCAGAAGTTCCATAATCTCACTCAGGTCAATGCCGCTGGCTTAAAGGATAAATTTGCTCTTACCTGGAAACAGGCTAAGTTTATTGTTCACAGCTGCCCTCAGTGCCAGGTCTTCATACTTCCAAATCAGGAACTTGGTCTTAATCGTAGAGGCCTGACTCCTAATGCTTTATGGCAAATGGATGTGACTCATGTTAGCTCCTTTGGCAGACTGCCATATGTGCATGTCTCAGTAGATACCTTCTCAGGTTTTATCTGGGCTACTTGCCAAACGGGAAGTCACGGCCCATGTTAAAAAAACATCTGTATTCTTGCTTTGCAGTTATGGGGCTTCCGTATCAAATAAGACAGACAATGCCCCTGGACATGTTAGTAAGGCTTTTGATTCATTTATGCAACAGTGGGGAATTTCCCATATTACTGGAATCCCTTACAATCCTCAGCGACAGGCTGTGGCAGAACGGGCCAATCGCACTTTAAAAACCCAATTGTCCAAACAGTCTGAAAAACCAAAACATGATTTAACTATTCCACACTCCCAATTACATTTGGCATTGTTTACTTTAATTTTTTTAAATGTTCCTAAAGATAATACTCTAACTGCAGCAGAACGCCATTATACAGGCAAAAAATTCTCTTTAAACGAAGGAAAGCCAGTATTATGGAAAAACTCCCAAACCAATACCTGGGAACCTGGCACAGTTATAACGTGGGGAAGAGGATATGCTTGTGTTTCACCAGGAGATCATCAATCCCGTCTGGGTACCCACCAAAAGACTCAAACTTCGGGTGAATACTGACAATCAAAACCACAGTAAAGAGACATCTGTGTCAGAGACAGCCTTCAGGCGTGGTGAGATCTGTGCTGACTCCTCAGAAACAGGCCCACCAAATCACAATGGGTGTATATCAATCCTCCCTGATGGGAATGGAGACCCATCTAACTAATCACACTTCTTCTGATTACCTTTTTCTCCTTACAAACCTAAAATTCTCACCATTTCTATTAGCCTGAAAATAACATCCCTCTGTTCTTCTCTTCCTCCTTCAGCACTCAATCTTGCTTACACTAGGTTTCATTTAATTATTCTCCTCCTTATACTTTGTCTCACTAGTTTCCTCTCACACTGATTTACCTGCTACACTTTCTGTCTCACTAGTTTCCTCTCACACTGATTTACCTGCTACACATAATTACTCTTATTGGGCTTATGTGCCTTTTCCTCCACTTATTTGACCTCTCACCTGGATAGATGCTCCTGCAGAAATCTACACTAATGATAGTGTGTGGATGCCTGGAGCCACAGATGACCGTTGCCCTGCTCAACCAGGAGAAGGCACTGCATTTAATGTTACCATGGGTTATAAATACCCCCCTCTGTGCCTCGGACATGCACCTGGTTGCATCCATCTAGAAACTCAAGTCTGAGCTGCTTATCTTCCAGAAACATCAGCTACAGATAAAACGGGACATTTGGTCTCTGGCCTCTCCCTTTCTCCTTTAAAACAAATGAAAGGAGTAATGGAAGATACTCCATACTTTCAATATAAATCTGCAGGAAAACCATGCCCTAAAAATTTTGAGGGCCCATCTAAAACTTTAATTTGGGAAGATTGTGTTAACTCACATGCAGTAATATTAAAAAATGACTCATATGATTTAGTAATAGACTGGGCACCAAAGGGCTATTTAAAAAACAATTGCTCTTCTGGTGGAAGGGAATGCCTGTATGCTACTTATTTCTTATCAGGAGAAAGAGAATGATCATTCTACTTTGCACACGAGGATCAGCTCATTCTTTACCTTAAAATGGGAAGATAAAGGCATTACCCGCCCCCAGGTCTCGTATGATACTCCCTATTCTGAGCCCAGAACACCCAGAACTTTGGAAATTGGCCTATTGCCATGTCTGGACTGCGAGTATGGGAAGGGAAAACTATTCTGTTGTCCCCACTACAGTCCCACTCTCTCAGTATCAGCGTAGACCCAGACATTCTGCTTTACTTGCCTCCAACCTGACTGTTCCCATACAGAGTTGTTAAGCCTCCTTACATGCTATTAGTAGGAAATATCAAAATTTGGATGAATAATCAAACTGTCCAATGCATCAATTGTAATCTGTACACTTTTATTAACTCCCATTTTGACTCCAGGAAAAGTGTAACGTTGGTTCGAGCTCGAGAAGGAATCTAGATTCCGGTAACTTTACCTAGACCTTGGGAATCCTCCCCCTCAATACATTTAATTAATGAAGTTCTACAGCAAATTCTAAAAACATCTAAGAGATTTGTTTTCACTTTAATCGCTGTTATCATAGGCCTAGTTACAGTCACTGCAATGGCCACCACTGCTGGAATGGCATTACACCGATCTATTCAAACGGCTCATTTTGTTAATGATCAGCAAGCCAATTCCATCCAAATGTGGAATTGTCAACAAGGAATTGATCAGAAATTGGCAAATCAAAATAATGATTTAAGACAGTCTGTTATCTGACTTGGAGATCAGGTAGTGAGTCTTGAGCATGGCATGCAAATGCAGTGCAATTGGAATACTTCGGATTTCTGCATCACCCTGTATTCCTATAACAAGACTGATCATTCATGGGAAATGGTCAAAGGACACCTTCTAGGTAGGGAAGATAATTTATCATTGGACATAACTAAAGAAACAAATTTTTGAAGCCTCTCAAGCTCACTTATCCATCGTGCCTGGAGCTGAGGCGTTAGATCAGGTGGCAGAAAATCTTTATGGATTAAACCCCATGACTTGGATTAAGTCTATTGGGGGCTGCACCATAGTAAATTTTGGAATTATGTTTCTCTGTTTAATCGGCTTGCTTTTAGTGTGCCAGACCAGTCAACGAATCCTGCGTCAAAATCGAGAGAACGAACATGCCTTCATCGCCATGGCACATGTACATAAAAAGAAAGGGAGAGATGTTGCGGGAAGTCAGGGACCCCAAACGGAGGGACTAGCTGAAGCCATGGCAGAAGAACGTGGGTTGTGAAGATTTTATGGACATTAGTTCCCCAAATTAATACTTTTGTAATTTCTTACGCCTGTCTTTACTGTAACTCTAAATTGTAAAGATTTCATGGACACTTATCACTTCCCCAATCCACACCCTTGTGATTTCCTATGCCTGTCTTTGCTTTAATCTCTTAATCCT
>NW_026657136.1:0-5144 GCF_009828535.3 Hylobates moloch | reverse complement strand
TGCACCACCATGCCTGGCTTTTTTTTTTTTTTTTTTTTTTTTTTTTTGAGATGGAGCTTCGCTCCTGTTGCCCAGGGTGGAGTGCAATAGTGCGATCTTGGCTCACTGCAACCTCCGCCTCCCAGGTTCAAGTGATTCTTCTCCCTCAGCCTCCTGAGTAGCTGGGATTACAGGCATGTGCCACCACACCCAGCTAATTTTGTATTTTTAGTAGAGACGGAGTTTCTCCATGTTGGTCAGGCTGGTCTCGAACTCCCAACCTCAGGTGATCCGCCCACCTCGGCCTCCCAAAGTGCTGGGATTACAGGCATGAGCCACTGTGCCCGGCCTGGCTAATTTTTTAATTTGTTGTAGAGATGAGGGTCTTACTATGTTGCCTAGGCTGGTCTCGAACCCCTGGACTCAAGGGATCCACCTGCCTTGGGCTCACAAAGTGCCGGGATTACAGGCGTGAGCCACTGCACCCACGTAACGTCTCCTCTAAGGGGGGCCTTGAACCACCTGGAGTGGGCATTTACCCTCAAAATGGGCTCTTCTTCCTGGGTCTTCTGTTTTTTGTTGTTTTTTTTTTTTGATGGGGGTTGGGGGGACGGGGTCTTGCTCTGTCACCCAGGCTGGAGTGCAGTGGCGTGATCTCAGCTCACGGTAACCTTCGCCTCCCAGGTTCAAGTGATTCTCCTGCCTCAGCCTCCTGAGTAGCTGGGATTACAGGCACGTGCCACCACGCCTGGCTAATTTTTGTAATTTTATTAGAGACAAGGTTTCACCATGTTGGCCAGGCTGGTCTCGAACTCCTGACCTCAGGTGATCCACCTGCCTCGGCCTCCCAAAGTGCTGGGATTGCAGGAGTGAACCACCACGCCTGCCACCCTGGGTCTTCTTGAAGCCCAGGTGTAGTGACTCCTGTGTAACTATGTAAATACACTCATGTTTCCGCTCTCAGCCCTCAGTCGCTGGGTGTTTACCTGGCAGCTATGTCCTGGCAGGGGGTTGGGGACTGCTGGGAGCCGCCGCAGTCTGCCCCACCCCAGGCTGAGTCACCTCTGCCCTGAGCCCTGGCTTCCTGATGCATAAGTGGGTTCCTCTCTTGCTGTCTCTTGTGGGTTACTGGGGGTGGGGCCAGTGCTGGGAAAGGTGTGTTTTTGCTCAAGGGACTGAGGGTTCACAGTTCCCCTCTCAAAATCTGCAAGGAGTAGAATTGGGAGTGGCCAGGAGGCCTGTTCCCCCAAACCCCAGCAGCTCCCCAGCTTGGGCTGCCCCCCGCTCTGTGGACACACATCCTCGAGCCTTCAGGGTCCAGGAAGCCTCAGATACCCCCGCTGGGTCCTCAGTTTCCTCGTCTGTAAAGTGGTCTTGTTGAGTGGTGTGGGAAACAGATGAACCAGCCCTTAGGAAGTGTGTCAACAGAAGTTTAGTTATTCATTCAACAGGCAGTGAGCGCCACTGTGGGCTGGTCACAGGCTGGGACCGGGGGTGGTGGTGGGCAGGGGGCGGACCCTGTCTTGTTCTGTGGGCCTAGTGAGCTAGTGATTAAGGAGCAAAGAAGTAAACAGGCCGGCTGGGGCCGGTTGGTTTCCAGAGCTTCCTGGTAAGGCTGACTGGGCTAAGTGGGGGGTGGGGCTGTTCATGGGGGAGGTGAACACGGAGCCGGAATGAGCAGGTGCATCAGGCAGAGACCGGGGCTCCCTGAGTTTGGAGCACTGTGCGGAGGGGCCTGTGGCGGGGTGTGGGATTTTTTTTTTTTTTTTTTTGAGACAGTCTCATTCTGTCACCCAGGCTGGAGTGCAGTTGTGCGATCTCGGCTCACTGCAGACTTCACCTCCCGGGTTCAAGTGATTCTCCTGCCTCAGCCTCCTGAGTAGCTGGGACCACAGGCGCCCACCACTATGCCCGGATAATTTTTTTGTGTTTTTAGTAGAGACGGGGGTTTCACCATGTTGGCCAGGCTGGTCTCGAACTCTTGGCCTCAAGTGATCCACCTGCCTCAGCTTCCCAAAGTGCTGGGATTAGAAGCGTGAAGCACCGCGCCTGGCCGGGCATGGGGATTTTGATGGGGTCTTCCTGTTCCTTCCATTTCTGGAGAGGAGTGTCGTGACTCCCAGGCCCCACTGTCTACCCCAGAGGCCAGATGTTTTTTTGTTTTTGTTTTTTTTTTTTCGGAGACAGAGTTTCGCTCTGTCGCCCAGGCTGGAGTGCAATGGTGCGACCTCAGCTCACTGCAACCTCCACCTCCCAGGTTCAAGCAATTCTCCTGCCTCAGCCTCCCGAGTAGCTGGGACTACAGGCGTGCGCCACCACTCCTGGCTAATTTTTGTATTTTTGTAGAGACGGGGTTTTACCATGTTGGCCAGGATGGTCTCCATCTCTTGACCTCATGATCCACCCGCCTCGGCCTCCTAAAGTGCTGGGATGACAAGCTTAAAGATGTTTCTTAATTTCCTGCTGGAAACTGGTTGAAGTCGGCCGGGCCCGGTGGCTCACGCTTGTAATCCCAGCACTTTGGGAGGCCGAGGCGGGCGGATCACGAGGTCAGGAGATCGAGACCACGGTGAAACCCCGTCTCTACTAAAAATACAAAAAAAAAAAAAAAAATTAGCCGGGCGTGGTGGCAGGCGCCTGTAGTCCCAGCTACTCGGGAGGCTTAGGCAGGAGAATGGCATGAACCTGGGAGGCGGAGCTTGCAGTGAGCCGAGATTGCGCCACTGCACTCCAGCCTGGGCGACAGAGCGAGACTCCGTCTCAGGTAAAAAAAAAAAAAAAAAAAAAAAGAAACTGGTTGAAGTCAGCCAGCTTCATCTGATGGCGGGACTCGATTTCCAGTGCTCAGCTCAGCACTAGAGGCCCAGGGGAGGGTAGTGAGCCCTCAGATACCAACCGAAACAGGCACAGGCCCTTGTGTTGCGGTGCTAGGCCAAGGGGGAGCCAGGCCTGGTCCTGGGATGCTGGGGAGCCATGGGCTGTGCTGGAGCGGGGGAAGGACCAGGCAGGTCCTTGTGGGCCTGGAGGAGAGGCCTGTGGGGCTTTGATATGAGGCACGGTGAGGGAAGCAGGGTAGCTCTGGGGTTCTGGGTCAGACCTAGGTTCATATCCGGCTCCTTTCATTGTCTGGGTGGTGATGGGGGACGGCCCTGCCTCTCCAAGCCTCGGGTCCTTCATCTGTAAAATGGGGTGATACCAGACCCCTTGCTGGGATGGCTTGAGCTGTGTCACCGAGCCCCGCCCCCTCTGACTTCCCCGAGGACTCCCCTCGGATGTCACTTCTGTTATCGGCCCTGTCCAGCTGCTGGGGTGGAGAAGTAGGCCCTGGGGCCTCGGTGGGGGGGGGGGGGGGCTGTGGGTGAATCTGGGGCATGGGATAGAGTGCTCCCGCCTCAGGGAGGCAGCTTCAGGCTGATCCAGCTTCAGAGACGCTGGCTTAACATGACCCTGCGTTCCCACTGAGTGCCCGTCCGCTGCTGTGCTCTGTGCTGAAGGCATGGTCCACCACCTCCTTCTCCAGCTGCCCTCTTTGCAGCAATGGGAGTTTGGGCGGTGACTTTGTGCCTTGGTTTACAAATCTGTATAATGGGGGCCGGGCGTGGTGGCGTGTGCCTGTAATCCCAACTACTAGGGAGACTGAGGCAGAAGAATCACTTGAGGCCGGGCGCGGTGGCTCACGCTTGTAATCTCAGCACTTTGGGAGGCCGAGGTGGGCGGATCACGAGGTCAGGAGATCGAGACCACGGTGAAACCCTGTCTCTACTAAAAATACAAAAAATTAGCCGGGCGTGGTGGCGGGTGCCTGTAGTCCCAGCTACTCGGACAGGCTGAGGCAGGAGAATGGCGTGAACCCGGGAGGCGGAGCTTGCAGTGAGCCGAGATCGCGGCACTGCACTCCAGCCTGGGCGACAGAGCGAGACTCCGTCTCAAAAAAAAAAAAAAAAAAAGAAGAATCACTTGAACCCGGGAAGCAGAGGTTGCAGTGAGCTGAGATCGCACCACTGGACTCCAGCCTGGGCGACAGAGGGAGACTGTCTCAAAAAAAAAAAAGGCCAGGCGCGGTGGCTCACGCCTGTAATCTCAGCACTTTAGGAGGCTGAGGCAGGTAGATCACGAGGTCAGGAGATCGAGACCATCCTGGCTAACACGGTGAAACCTCGTCTCTACTAAAAAAACAAAAAATTAGCCGGGCGTGGTGGCGGGCGCCTGTAGTCCCAGCTACTCTGGAGGCTGAGGCAGGAGAATGGCGTGAACCAGGGAGGTGGAGCTTGCAGTGAGCCGAGATCGAGCCAGTGCACTCCAGCCTGGGCGACAGAGTAAGACTCTGTCTCAAAAAAAAAAAATAAATAAAATTCCCGTCTCTACTAAAAATGAATAAATTAGCCAGGCGTGGTGGTGTGCACTTGTAATCCCAGCTACTCGGGAGGCCGAGGCAGGAGAATCACTTCAACCTGGGTGGCAGAGGTTGCAGTGAGCTGAGATCGCACCACTGTGTTCCAGCCTGGGTGACAGAGCGAGACTCTGTCTCAAAAAAAAAAAAAGCGGGGGCCGGGCGCGGTGGCTCAAGCCTGTAATCCCAGCACTTTGGGAGGCCGAGGCGGGCGGATCATGAGGTCAGGAGATCGAGACCATCCTGGCTAACACGGTGAAACCCCGTCTGTACTAAAAATACAAAAAATTAGCCGGGCATGGTGGTGGGCGCCTGTAATCCCAGCTACTCGGGAGGCTGAGGCAGGAGAATGGCGTGAACCCGGGAGGCGGAGCTTGCAGTGAGCCGAGATCGCGCCACTGGACTCCAGCCTGGGGGACAGAGAAAGACTCCGTCTCAAAAAAAAAAAAAAAAGCGGGGGGGGGGGGGGGGTTTCAGGGTGAAGCTTCATAGCTGGGGTTCACACCCCGGGCTGAGATTCCAGGACCTGCCCTGCTAACGCCGCGGCCCGGCGAGGAGGCGGTTTCAGAGTTTCCAGGCTTGCCTGGGCCATTGAGTTCCGAGCACCTGGTCCAGGGTCGAAGCTTGACCTGTGCCTCTGCCTGCAGGTCCCTGTTGGTGGGTACTTGTGCACATGTGAGGTTTTTGTTCTGATGACTTTTCACAGATTTTTTGCCGCAGTCTGTGGAGACTGCCTGTCCTCTTCCCACTTCAGACAGCCCTGGGTCTCCTCAGC
>NW_026657135.1:0-5144 GCF_009828535.3 Hylobates moloch | reverse complement strand
AAAAAAAAAAAAACAATCACAAGTGGGTTGCAGTGACTCATGCCTTTAATCTCAGAGGCCAAGGCAGGAGGATTGCTTGTGAGGCCAAGGCAGGAGGATTGCTTGAGGTCAGGAGTTCTGTCTCAAAAAAAAAAAATGCGATAGTAAAACAACAACAACAACAGCAACAACCATTTAAAGAGTAAACTCTGAGTCAACTCAAATAACATAAGCCCTGTGAGTGATATTTCTCAAGTTTTGAGTAACTTCACACCCATTCTACCCTCACCCATGGCTGCTAGAATGGTGGTTTGCACACCTTGCATGATTATACAGACATTAGTTTTCAAAGCTACTATGGAACTGCAGAAAGGAATAGGAACATGGTGAATTAAAATGTCATAGAGCTCAGTGTTTTCTCAACTATTCAGCCATTTTTATTTAATAAACATGCACTGTTTTGTTGCAAAATTTGGGTTCATTTTTGGAGTTTTAAAAACGTTGATTTTGGAAATTTCTGCCAGTGTTTTTGCTGCTTTTATGAAAGATCAAATTTTTGGAGGTCATTTTTCAACCATTCCCACCGTGGTAACCTGGTCAGAGCTTCTTGATCCTTACTTTCAATTAACATACAGCTTCCGTAATTGTTAAATCACTTTAAAATTAAGTTGCTGAGTCAAGAAAAACCTCATTGCTGAATATCTGGCCTGAAAAAGCCCTATGAGTACACTTATTACTTGATCAGAAGACTTTAAATGCCTAGAGAAGTATGTGGCACAGGGCAAGAAGCGTGTAGCAAAGTCAAGATAGCCTCTTGATTCTAAGATTGTAATCACTTGCTTTCTAAAAAGGTTAAGACTTTTACAGATCATCTATCTTAGTCCAACTACGTCATTTTATTCCTGAGAAAACCGGGGCCCAGAGATTGGAACTGACTTGTTCAAGGTCACACGGCTAGCTGAACAGTCAAAAGAGGACCCCATTTCAATGCTCTAGCTACAGTCCCCAGTCATAGTGAAAGCACTATGTCACAATGTTTTCACTGTCCCTCCAACTGGCCCCACAAATGATGTTTTCTTCTCCAAATATCCTCATATTCACTCTCCCTTGGTTGCATCTATAGTGAATCAAGAAAAGGGAAAAAGCAGAACCAGGCACGGTGGCTCACACCTGTAATCCCAGCACTTTGGGAGGCCAAGGAGGATGGATCACCTGAGGTCAGATATTCAAGACCAGCCTGGCCAACATCATGAGACCCCCACTCTACTAAAAATACAAAAATTAGCCGAACGTGGAAGCGGACACCTGTAATCCCAGCTACTCGGGAGGCTGAGGCAGGAGAATTGCTTGAACCCAGGAGGCAGAGGTTACAGTGAGCCAAGATCGTGCCACTGCACTCCAGCCTGGGGGACAAGAGCGAAACTTCATCTCAAAAAAAAAAAAAAAAGAAAGAAAAAGAAAAAAAGACAAAAGAAAAGGGCAAAAGTGGAAGGTTTGGACAAGGGTTATTTCTGACTCAGAATCTTGAGGTCCTATAAAGCCTCTTACAGATCTATTTTTAACCAAATATCATGGATAATTAATTACAGCATCTTCTAAAAACTAACCCTGCAGATGGCTCTGTAGAATTAATGGGAAGGCAATAAAAGCTTTAGTGAGGAGATCAGACTGTCCATTACAGAGTGTGGGAGAGAATAGTCATTAAGGAGCCAAAGTCATTAGAGTCCTTTTGCCCTCTCTTCAGATACTAGGACTGGGGACTAAGAAAATTGGCCAAGAAATGGAAGAAAACAGCCCTGCAGAACCATAACAAACAACACCACCATCATCAATAATAGAAACATCCCCTGCCGCAACACCACCACAAAGCATGGCTTAGAAAACTTACCGCAATATTCCTCAATAATGTTTACCAGTCCAAGAACTTTCTTTTTTAAAAAAGACCACAGCAAGAGAATATTATCCTTGGAAAATTTCAAAGCAATTACAAAAAATTCAGAAAAGTGAGATGGGAAAAGCAATATGGTAGATGCTTCTCAAGTGTTTTATTATTCATCATTACAATTTTAGTGATGAGAAAACTGAGGTTTAATTTAGCAAGGTCATATAAATTACAGTGTTATGCACTGTCTTCCAAACAATTGTAAAAATTGACAATGTGGCTCAAACAGCTTAAAATTATCTATACCCTTTTACATTGTAAATTCATATCTTGGAAACCATACCCAAAACCTAATCATGGGATGGTCATGGTGGAAAACACCTGTAATCTCAACACTTTGGGAGGCCAAGGCAGGAGGATTGCTCAAATGCCTGATGGCAACAAAGTGAGACCCCCATCTCTACAAAAAACAAACAAACAAAAAGAACTAATTCTGAATATAGGGGGATAAACCTTTATATCCAAAGGTAAGCATTCAACATTATTACTGATGATGAATAATTGAAAACACATAAAATGTCCAATGATTGGGGAATTATTAAGTATGTCCACTTAATGGACTATTATTGAAGCTATTAAAAAGGAAGTTACACAAAATTTTTTGTACATGACAAAATAGCTAGAGTGTCACACTATTTAAAAAAAGCAGAATATAAAAATCTGTACACAACAATTGTACACAAGTACAGCTATATGCAGAAAATTGTTTCGACCCCCAAAAAAGCCAAGAAAAAAATACATCGAAATAACTGTGATTCTTTTTTTTTTTTTAAATCTAGTTCTCGGGCTTAACTATTTATTGATTATTTTCTATGACATTAACACAGTTACGGAGTGCACATATGTGTAAATTTTAAAGTCAAAAATGAAATGATTTAAAGTCCTACTTAAAGCGGGGCATGGTGGCTCATGCCTGTAATCCCATCACTTTGGAAAGCCGAGGTGGGCAGATCACTTGAGCTCAGGAGTTCACGACCAGTCTGGGCAACATGATGAAATTCAACTCTACAAAAAAAGCTACAAAGTTAGGGCCAGGCGCTGTGGCTCACACCTGCAATCCCAGCACTTTGGGAGGCCGAGGTAGGTGGATCACTTGAGGTCAGGAGTTTGAGACCAGCCTGGCCAACATGGTGAAACTCCATCTCTACCAAAAATACAAAAATTAGCCATGGGTGGTGGTAAGCACCTGTAATCCCACCTACCCAGGAGGCTGAGGCAGAAGAATTGCTTGAACCTGGGAGGCAGAGGTTGCAGTGAATTGAGATCATGCCTCTGCACTCCAGCCTGGGTGACAGAGCAAGACTCCATCTCAAAAAAAAAAAAAAAAAATGTGACAAAAATTAGCCAGGTGAGGTGTGCTTCCCAGCTACTCAGGAGGCTGAGATGGGAAAATCAAATGAGCCTGGGGGGTCAAGGCTGCAGTGAGCCATGGTCCTGCCACTGCACTCCAGCCTGGGTGACAGAGCCAGACCCCGATTAAAAAAAAAAAAAAATCCCACTTAAGCTACTTATTAGCTATGTGATTCTGGGTAAGTTTCTTAACCTCCATTAGCCTCATTCTACCTCCTTAAAATTGCTCTGAGAATTAGATAGTGTACACAAAGCAGTAGGCACACAGTAGGTACTCAGTATATGGCAGCTAATAATAATCTTTTTGTTCATTTCCATATTTTTATAATAAAGTATGTTTATATATAATGCAAACATACCAATAAACTCAATTATTACTTTCTTTTTTTTTAATGAAAACTGCCTAAGATCATGTAGTCAGTAAATAAACAGGTCAGAATCTGAACTCAGGTCCAGCCAAATACAAGACCATGTTTCTAAATCCTACCATATCCCCATGAAGAAAAGTGAGCTAAGATATAAGGGTCATTGCTATGGATACAGTATGGTGGCAGGAACAGGATAGAAAAGAGAGCTCAGAGTGAAAGATTACTGGAGTCCAAGAGACCTTAATGAGGGAGAAAGAGTAAATGGCAGACAGGCCCGAAGCCTGGGCCTGCCAAATGATGCTCCTGAGAAAATGACATTCACTTCGCTAGATCTCTAAACCAATAGTCAGGAACGTCTTGGGATCATTTTGTACCACTTACTTGACCCTGGCTGGCACTTAACCAGCAGTCAGTCTCCAGATCAGTCAGAAGGGAAATAGGCAAAAAGGTATAAAAAGCCCATGAGAATAGGGGCCTCATGTTCAGCAGTCTCCTCACTCTACATGAGTGCCATCTTCTTCACTCAAATTCCCCAGTGGAACCTCAGAGGGCCTGGGAGCTTTGAAAGGACACTGAGTTGTGCCCTGCTTTGTGAATCCTGGACCACTGAGTGTGGAACTGAGACCAGGGCTCCAGGAAAGCAGCCAGTGTTAAGACATCCCACATCCTTCTGTGTTCTGAAAAATGGCTAGACTGCAAAGACCACCTCATATATAGCATCAATCCCCATTCTTCTTCATGCCTCCCATAAGACCTGCAGGTGACTCCCTTGTTTACCTGCCTCTACAATACCCCAATTTTCTTCCATTTCTTTGAGATGTTCCTCATTAATAAAGGTTCTCCCTATGGCAATAACTTCCTTAATTGTCCAGTGCAGAGTTTTGGTGCTTTTTGTTTTATCGTCTGAGTTGCATAGGAAGCACCATGAAATCAAAAGAGATGTTCAGACTTCCCTAGCTTAAATGGGCTGAACGTTACCAAGGTACATATTTCAGAAATTGAATGCTATGCAGGAAGTTCTTAGAGAACGATCAATGTTCTTGCTTTCCATAGTATGTTTTTTTTATTATTATTACACTTTAAGTTTTAGGGTACATGTGCACAATGTGCAGGTTTGTTACATATGTATCCATGTGCCATGTTGGTGTGCTGCACCCATTAACTCATCATTTAGCATTAGGTATATCTCCTAATGCTATCCCTCCCCCCTCCCCCCACCCGACAACAGGCCCCGGAGTGTGATGTTCCCCTTCCTGTGTCCATGAGTTCTCATTGTTCAATTCCCACCTATGAGTGAGAACATGTGGTGTTTTGTTTTTTGTCCTTGCAATATTTTACTGAGAATGATGGGGTCCAGTTTCATCCATGTCACTACAAAGGACACGAACTCATCATTTTTTATGGCTGCATAGTATTCCATGGTGTATATGTGCCACATTTTCTTAATCCAGTCTATCGTTGTTGGACATTTGGGTTGGTTCCAAGTCTTTGCTATTGTGAATAGT
>NW_026657134.1:0-5145 GCF_009828535.3 Hylobates moloch | reverse complement strand
AGAGAACGTATTTGGTGGTGACCTGGGATATGGCCAGGTTCCTACCAGCAAACCAACCCTGTAGATGAAATGAGGTTAAAGGAGTTGTTGCCCATATTACCTATTAGAGTCACCTGGGGAGCTTTCTAAATTCCCAACAGCCAGGCTGCATGCACTCCAGACAAATTCCATTAGAACTGGTGGGAGCTAATCCAGTGTGCAACCAAGGCTGAGAACCACAGGGTTGAAGGAAGTCCATGTCTCAGAGAAAGTCTGGAAGGGACAGTGACTACGTGGATCAAAGACTGAGACAAAAAAAGGCTAGAAAGTCATTCCTTGGCTCTGTGTCCTATATAAATTGGCTGAAGTCCGTTTTCACCTGACAGATTCTATGGCTCTCCTTTTGTCTCCTGTAAGATGTCAAGTTTGAAGGACATCTGGTATGTATAATATTCATTTCCTCCTTTGTCCTTGGAGGAAGGAAGGGGGGGAGAGAGAGGGAGGAAGAAAATGAGAGAGGAAGAGAGTAGCAAGGAGAGAGAGAGGTGGGGGGAGAGAGAGAGGAAGGGTGGGAAGAAGAGAGGGAGAGAGAAAGAGAGAGTGGGGAGGAAGAGAGAGAGGCGAGGGGAGAAAGGGAGAGAGAGAAAGAGGAGAGAGAGACCACGAACCTAGCTCTGGTAGAATCATGGAGATGACAGATTTCTCTACATGTCAGGAATCTTTGGGATGTCAGAGACCTCAAGTCAATTATAGGGACCCCAATCAATTTCCACATCAGAAATGAGGAAAGATGGGAGCGGGGTACAGTGGCTCACGCCTGTAATCCCAGCACTTTGGGAAGCCTAGGTAGAAGGATCGCTTGAGCCCAGGAGTTCGAGACCAACCTGGCCAACACAGTGAGACCCCATCTCTACAAAAAATTTAAAAAATTAGCCTGACATCATGGTGCATGCCTGTAGTCCCAGCTACTAGGGAGGCAGAGGTGAGAGAATCACTTGAGACTTTAAGGTTGAGGCTGCCATGATCACTGTGATTGCACCACTACACTCCAGCCTAGGTGACAGAGCAAGACTCCATCTCAAAAAAAATGAAAAATAAAAAAAATAGAAATGAGAGACTGGGCATGGTGGCTCACATCTGTAATCCCAGCACTTTGGGAGGCCAAGACAGGCGGATCACCTAAGATTAAGAGTTTGAGACCAGCCCGCCCAACATAGTGAAACCCCGCCTCTACTAAAAATACAAAAAATAGCCGGGTGTGGTGGTGCATGCTGGTAGTCCCACCTACTCGGGAGGCTGAGGCAGGAGAATCGCTTGAACCCGGGAGGTGGAGGTTGCAGTGAGCTGAGATCATGCCACTGCACTCTAGCCTGAGCGACAGAGCAAGACTCCATCTCAAAAAAAAAAAAAATGAGGAAAGGTGGACTAACCACCTCATGAATGCAGAAAAGTGAGGGTGACCAATTTCTCTGTGAATCAGCAATGGTACTCGGAGGACAGCCCTTACCCACTCCCACTCCTGGACCCTGCTTTCTTGGGAAGACCCTTGAGGAAGCGGCCCCATCCAGGGTAGAACCTGACCCTGGGGCCCTCTTGTCCTGGAATGCAGGTGCCACCCAATCTGAGAGGGACATACCTTCCCAAAGGGCATCGTGTAATACTCCACGTGGTTGTCTCTAATTTCCAGGGGCTTCTTGCTGTCGTCAGCCACTATAACTGTCAAGTCTGGGTAATACTCTCGAATACTCCGGAGCATCATCATGAGCTTGTGGGGGCGGAGGAAAGTCTTGGTGGCAATGGTAACCAGGTTTCTGAGCTTCCTCTCTGGGCAGAAAACAGTGGGTGTCAGCGCTCTGTCCTGTAGGAAGCTTCACTGTCTTTTCCTGCTTTGATCTGATGGCTTCTTTCTGCCATAACCTGTCAGTGTCTGTGGGTCTCATGCCTCTTGTACCCAGGAGGTGCTTAATAAGAGTTTGTTAGTTGCATTAGAAAATAAAGACATTTACAACATACACAATTTGTTGTATTTCCTGGTTCTGTTGGCCCCACTATGTCATTTCCCAACTGTCTGTCTGAATGCTTCATTTTACACCTCCTGCCTGTTAGCATTTTGCTTATGTCCCCTTTTTTTGTTTGTTTGTTTTGTTTTGTTTTGTTTTTTGAGATGGAATTTTGCCTCTGTTGCCCAGGCTGGAGTGCAATGATGCAATCTCGGCTCACTGGAACCTCCGCCTCCCAGATTCAAGTGATTCTCCTGCCTCAGCCTCCCAAGTAGCTAGGATTATAGGCATGTGCCACCACACCCAGCTAATTTTTGTATTTTTAGTAGAGATGGGGTTTCACTATGTTGGCCAGGCTGGTCTCAAACTCCTGACCTCAGGTGATCCGCCTGCCTCGGCCTCCTAAAGTGCTGGGATTACAGGCATGAGCCACTGCTCCTGGCCTTCATCTTAATATTAGGAGTTGAAATGCACAGAGCTTTGCCCATCTAAGGGTTCAATATGGAGGGTCATGAAGCCCAGGAAGAGGAGAAAACATCTACAAATCTTGAGACTTGCTTCTACCATCATCTGCACCTCCTAGAGAAAAGCTTACCTGATCTCTATCCTCAGGAAGACATGGTTAGAAATAGGTTTACTTGGAGACTGCAAGGCCTGGACTGAATTGTCCATCTTAAGGCATGTGACGTAAAAGAGACTGGAGAGGGGACAGCTTTCCTACAGAAAAGACCCCATGATGCCACAACTGGAGCTGCAGATGTGTTTGGGATTCAGCCACTAAACGGAGAACTGGCATCTGATTGTGCAGTTGCCATGTCTGCATGGCCTGGGGGCAGCTGGAGTTAATGCATGCTGGAAGCCACAACCCTACCTGTTTGTGGATGAGTGCACAGAGCCACTTTCCCAGAATGACAAAAATCGGAAGTTGTTTGGACAGAAGTTGTTCCAGAACCCTCCCCCTGTGCCACCCTCTTGCCCTTTTTTTTTTTTTTGAGACAGTTTCTGGCTCTGTCACCCAGACTGGAGCGCAGTGGCATGATCTCGGCTACCTGCAAACTTCGCTTCCCAGGTTCAAGTGATTCTCCTGCCTCAGCCTCCCAAGTAGCAGGGACTCCCGATTTTGGATTTTCTGGATTTTTAGTAGAGATGGGTTTTCACCATGTTGGCCAGGCTGATATTGAACTCCTGACCTCAAGTGATCTGCTCACCTCAGCCTCCCAAAGTGCTGGGATTACAGTGGTGAGCCACCGCGCCCAGCCCATTCTGTTTTTTGTCATTGCAAACAGTGCTGCAATCGAACAAATGTCATTTCACACAGATATAAATATCTGTAGGATAATTTCTAGAAATGGAATTGCTGGCCTAAAGGATATACACATTTAAAATGTTGATAGGAATTGACAAATTGCCTCCCGAGAGGTGCCAATTTACATTCCTAACCGCAGTTGATATGCTGTTTTTCCAGCCCTGTCCAAAACCTTTTGATGTGAAAGTAGTTTTCATATGCACTTTTCTCAGTGTGAGAGTGGGCATATATTTTAATGGCTAAAAGTGTTACTGAACTTAATTTTTTCTGAGCTGCACATTTTTCCATTATTGAGTGTTTTCTTATTGATTCATACATAGATGCTCTTAAGTAAAATTAGACCTTTGTCTTTAATGTGAATTGAAGATTTTTTTTCCCAATTTGTCCTTCGTTATTTGACTTTACTTATTAAAATTTGCTAATTTTATTAGCCGAGCATGGTGGCGGGCGCCTGTAGTCCCAGCTACTTGGGAGGCAGGAGAATGGTGTGAGCCCGGGAGGCGGAGCTTGCAGCAAGCGGAGATCGCGCCACTGCACTCCAGCCTGGGCAACAGAGCGAGACTCCGTCTCAAAAAGAAAAAAAATAATTTGCTAATTTTAATATGTAAAATTTTGTCTATTTTATATTTTTAATCTTTTCTTTATGGTCTCTGAGTTTTGTGTCATGCCTTATACCCTAAGATTGTTTTTTAAACTACAAGTTTTTTTGTTTTTTTTGTTTTTGAGACGGACCCTTGCCCTGTCGCTCAGGCTCGAGTGCAGTGGCGGGATCTTGGCTCACTGCAACCTCCACCTCCAGGGTTCAAATGATACTCCTGCCTCAGCCTCCCCAGTAGCTGGGATTACAGGCACATGCCACCATACCCAGCTAATTTTTAAACTACAAGTTTTTTTCTAGTACTTTCAAACTTATTTAGATATCTGATCAATTTGAATTTATCTTGGTATGAACTGTGGCATAGATTCAAGTTTTACTTCTAATTTAAAAGTTATTTTTCAATTGTTTATTTTTTTTTTGAGATAGGTCTTGCTGTGTTGCACAGGCTGGAGTATAGTGGTGATCATGGCTCACTGCAGCTTCCACCTCCCAGGCGCAAGCGATCCTCCCATCTCCGCCTCCTGAGTAGCTGAGATTAGAGGTGTGAGCTGGATTACAGGAGCAGGCCATCACACTTGGATTCAACTTTTTATCTTTCATATAGCTACACCATTATCTCACATGATTTTTTGAAAAGCCAATTTTTAATTTGTTCATTTGTCCTCCTTTAATTTGACAAGCTGTCTCTCTCTTTTTTTTTTTTTTTTTTGAGACAGAGTCTTGCTCTGTTGCCCAGGCTGGAGTGCAGTGGCGCAATCTCGGCTCACTGAAACCTCCACCTCCTGGGTTCAAGTGATTCTCCTGTCTCAGCCTCCCGAGTAGCAGGGATTACAAGTGCCCACCACCACACAGAGCTAATTTGTGTATTTTTAGTAGAAATGGGGTTTCACCATATTGGCTAGGCTAGTTTTGAACTCCTGACCTCAGGTGATCTGCCCACCTAGGCCTCCCAAAGTGTTGAGATTACAGGCATGAGCCACCACGCCCGGCCAGACAAGCTGTCTTTATCACACAGTGAAATTCCAACATGTATTGGGTTTATATCAGGATTTCCAATTTGATTCAATACCACTCTTTTTATTATTATTACTTACTAAAATGTTATAATTTTTTAGCTTTTTTCCCCAAAATTTGCACACAACCACATAGTAAGTTAAATATAATTTTTTTTTTTTTTTTTTTTTTTTTTTTTTTTCGTGGGGCCCCCGCTTTGTCCCGCCGGGGGGGCTGGGGCGACACGGAACCGGCTCCCCCCCCCACCC
>NW_026657133.1:0-5146 GCF_009828535.3 Hylobates moloch | reverse complement strand
ATGAGGTAGGAGGACTGCTTGAGCCCAGGAGTTCAAGGCTACAGTGAGCTATGTTTGCACCACTGAATAGAATTGTATTCCAGTCTAGTCAACATAGAGAGACCCCATCTCCTATAATAATAATAATTGGTTAATTGTGCATGATTCAAGTACATTGTATAACTGGAGAAAAACATATGACTACTGAATATACTATAATAATGTACTACTGATCATAGAGTTCCTGTTTACTTGCTTCTAATCTTTTTCTTTGTCTCTTATAAAACTAAAAACGTGATTCCCCCGTTAAAGGCAGTTCGTCATAAAACAAGTCAAAAAGTCAAAAGAATTGCATCCAAACTGTAGGATGTGTTATCCACTGCTCCCTGCGAACAGTTGGATTTGGTCATTAAGAATCAGCAGGACTTTTAACTTGGTGCCTGTGTGCACATGCGTGCGCACATATGTATGTGTATATGTGCATGTGTGTATGTGTATGTGTGTAAACTGTGACAGATAAAACCATTTTGCTTGTGTAAGAATATGTAATATAACTTGTGCTTCTCATGAAGGAATTGTTTTTCTGTCTTCTGTGCTCAGTAGCTATCTTCAAAACATAATCTCCTCTTTGTATGGGTGCACGCTGGTTCAGTTTTACAGTTCTTATTGCCATTTATTTATGGTACCAGAAAGTGATTGCTGAGTTCCTGGTCCTGAAGATAGTTACTTTCTTAGTGACACAAATCAATATGCAATACAGTTCACCCTTGAACAGCAAGTGTTTCAACTGCAGGGATTCTCTTATATGCAGATGTTCTTCTGCCTCTGCAACCCAGAGACAGCAAGATCCACCTCTCCTCTTCCTCCTCAGCCTCATCAACCTGAAGATCATGAAGACCTTTGTCAGGATCTACTTATGCTTTGTGAAAAGTCAGTATGTTTTTCCTGATGATTTTCTTTCTAACAGCTTCGTTTCTCTAGCTTACTTTATTGTAAGAACACAGTATATAATAATGCAGCACAAACAAAATAGGTGTCCATCAACTGTTTATGTTATCTGGAAAGCTTCCAGTCAACGGTGGGCTATTAGTAGCTAAGGTGAAGGAATCGAAAGTTATACTCACATTTTTAACTGCACAGGGATCAGAGTCCCTCACCCCCACATTATTCATGATTCAACTGTAACTATTTGCTTACTAAATATAAAGAATTTATTATAAAAATGAAATAGGAGATCCATTTGTGCAAGAAGTCCAATTGGTTATAATGTAACTATACAGGAAACATACAACATACTAACTTAAAAATCTTTTTTCTTGTTCATGCAAAAATATTATATAGGGTTTTAGGGATCATAATTAAATAAATGAATTTTTTCAGACAATAATGTTTGAGAT
Organism: Hylobates moloch; assembly: GCF_009828535.3. Classification (NCBI taxonomy): domain Eukaryota; kingdom Metazoa; phylum Chordata; class Mammalia; order Primates; family Hylobatidae; genus Hylobates; species Hylobates moloch. The sequence goes on along the minus strand of NW_026657133.1, from coordinate 3,770 downwards.
TATAAATTAGCTACAACTACCTTCTTAAATAAATCTGAATTTCAAACTAAAGAAGTTAAATTAAGAAAATTAATTTACATATGTATATACATATTATGCACATTTCAGTTCCACATAGTTTTTAACTGGTCTTTTTTGATTAACACTACCTTAATCTTACATCTTACTTTTTACTTTCTTATCCAGAGTAGGACCACCAAGGGAAATAAGAAATTCGCTAGCAGAAGTCTTACCTGGTTTGTCATTTTTAGGTATCTTCTTTTTATGTTCCAAAATTTGTTGTTGAATTCTATGTATACAAAAGTAATAAATAAAATTGCTATTTTAATACTGAAATAAAAGATCTTTACCAAACACATTGAATTCTGAAACCATGTCAGGCAATATCAGACCTAATATCAGAATTTTAATGTCCCATACACTTCAAAGTTTTAAACCTTACAAGTTTATTAAGCTTATAATTAAAGAAGAAAAAAAGTAAAGTACTCATAAATGGACGAAGCACAGCTCAGTAAATGGACTCTAGTTAGCTGGATATCATGCAAAGTGTCCTGCACTCAGAGTAAGTCCTCACTCCGTAACCAATAGGTATTTTGTTTTCAGATGAGTTGCTTCTCTTAGGCTTCGTGGTTTCTTCTGAAAATACGGATTTTGCTACCTTACTTCACTAGGTTGTTAGGAAGGTGTAATGAGATTACATGTTTAAATTTTCAGAGAAATAGTAAAGCAATGGAATAATTTATTCTTGAACTTTATTGCTGAAACCATTTTGGAATCCCAAATAAAACTTGGTGTGTGTTTTTTTCTGTAAGTTCTAATATTCAAATGTTGCAGTTTTCAGAAAATGTTATTAAGTGCTAATTTTGGTTATTAGTTGTATTCTTTGTGGCTTGTAATTCAGGGCATTTTACCTAATTCATAACTAATCTCATTAAAATAGATGACCTAATTGTCTCCTATCACTGAGCTCATCAGTCACACCAAGGGCAGAAACCTAATGGGTGTCAAAACATGGCTTGGACAACTACCGCTCCTTCTCTACGTCCCTCAAACTCTAAGCCAGCAGATCTGTGCTAGGATGCTGGATCTCCATGGTCCTCTCCAACTAACAGACAAGACAAAACCCTGCTTTGATTGTTTTTCTGTTCCATGAAGGAAATGCAAGTTCACATTTTCTCATTTCCAACACATGTGCCAACAACAAGTAACATCCCATTATTACTCAGCTCTGTTCTCATTTCAGAGATCACCTTACATCAATAGTTTTATAGTGATAATCACAATTTCAAAATTGGGTGTCTCCTGTTTTGGTTTCACTCACACTGCTTCCTTGGAGCTACTCAACAAATACTCAAATGACCTTCCCGGGACTATGCAAAATATGGAATGCTTTCTGAATTTGTGTGCCATCCCTAGGCAGCAGCCATGCTTATCTGCTCTGTATTGATCGAATTTTAAAACATGTGATGCTGAAACAAGTACAAAGCCTGTTTGACACATGGATACTCGTGAGTCCTGGATGAGGCTTAGCTCTGTTAAATCCAACTCACCCACTTTAGATTCAGAGAATTTGATTGAATGGCTTCCTGTGAGGTAGAATTTTAAAATATATTTAAAACTTGAGGAAGAGTTGTGATTAGCCCAGGAGATTTTCATTATCACAGAGACACCTTACTTGAGGGGCCAACTACAAGTTGGTTTCCACTACTCAGTGGAAAGATAACATGGAACCTTCTGCTGCCTAACCAAAGCTGCTCCACAGGATGTAAAAAAAAGCCTCAAGGTACAGATCTGATAGCAAAAGGGAAAGGGAACCCTAATCTCTTCCTGCAACATTATTTGAACATCCCTGACTGTTGAGAACAATCCCAACTAATATTGGTTAAAGAAAAGACAAATATGGCTCTCAAAGGGTAACATACCATGAATGCCTAGGCTAAGCCTAGCTAACATGTGAGCTCCAAATGAGGTTTTTAGTGTAGGGTGAGGATCAACTTGCTCAATATTTGTGTTGGTAAAGCTAGGAGGCCTAGCTGCCAGATCAGGGTGCTGGGAACAGTGACTGAGCATAAGTACATAAACTGATAAACACCACAAACTAATAAAACTAATAAATACATGAACTCTATGTATGAATCAGCATGAAAACTGAGGGGCCTGAGTGAGTGAAGGCATCCTGGTGGCAAAGGTCAATCATTATCAGATTGCAGGACTGGTTACAATGGCAACAATACAGCAAGTGAGTCCATGGAAACAACAGAATGATCAGAATGGCCTTTTTTCCCCTTCTTCTGACTTTTAAAGAAAGATTGCCTTCCTTCGACTTAGGAAACTCCTTAGCTTCTTGGAAAATTCAAAGAAGGAAGACACAGGAGATAGCCCCAGGGGAAAACACAAGATTTTCTGCTAAACTGGCCATTTCAAGACCCAACAACTAATCAGAAAAGTCAGGCCAGGCATGGTGGCTAGCACTGTGAGAGGCCGAGGCAGGGGGATTACTTGAGCTCAAGAGTTCAAGACCAGCCAGGGTAACAGAGTGAGACCTTGTCTCTACAAAACAAAACAAAAAAAGAAAGGAAAGGGAAAGAAGCCAAAGATGTGGCTCTCTTTATCCCATGCATGGGGATTATAACTTAGAATAAAATGAACAACACTGAGATCCCTAGGGATAAAGGTCTTAAAAATCCTGAAAAAGTCTTGCACTCTGCTTCTAACTAATCTAGACTTCTACTTGATTTCTGTCTAAAAGGTAGACTAACTCATTGCTATTTCAAAGTATCTGAACCAAACTAGGAACTCTCACCTAATGTATAAGATGGAAGAGTTGCAATTATTTTAAACTTCAGTTTAGTATTAACTGGCCTTTTAACATAAACACTTACTTTGTCAAATGGCGAGAAATAGCATAATCTTCTGCATCTTGTCCACACATGTCTTGAGTAAAGACATTAACATTTTGCTTAAGAAGGATGTTGACAATACCCAGTGAGTCATAGTGCACGGCAAGCATGAGGGCTGTTCTAAAATAACAAAGACATCACTCCACTCAAGAACTTTAATAAAGACTTTTTTAAACAGCTAGTTTGATACACTTTACCAATTTAATATCCACCTGTCAGTGTAGACGTAATAACCATTTGCATGTACTAGCTTGGGTCTATAAGCATCTAGGGTGCTCAAGTGTTCATCTTTGTAAATTATCACCAAGGCTAAAAGAAAGGGACAAGGAAGCCTCTCGTCCCACTGGGGTGTGACATAATACAAGTTGCTAACTTATAGTCCTTTGATGGTCAAGAAACCATGCTGAGGTCACTTATCTAAAGCAGGCAAAGATTTAGATGAAGATTTCCCCATTGCTTTCCTAGTCTGATATATTACAATTCAAATCAGCCAGGGGTCAGATAAGAGTTATCTGCAGGCTGAAAATAACAACAACAATAATCATAATAAGGACAATTCTAGTAGTCATGAACTAAAGGTCCACACTTTAAAAATTAATAAAACTGGTCAGGTGCAGTGGCTCATGCCTGTAATCGCAGCACTTTGGGAAGCCAAGGAGAGCAGATCACAAGGTCAAGAGATTGAGGCCATCCTGGCCAATATGGTGAAATCTCATCTCTACTAAAAATACAAAAATTAGCTGGGCATGGTGGCCAGCACCTGTAGTCCCAGCTAGTTGGGAGGCCGAGGCAGGAGAATCACTTGAGCCTGGGAGGTGGAGGTTGCAGTGAGCCAAGATCACACCACTGTACTCCAGCCTGGCAACAGAG
>NW_026657132.1:0-5146 GCF_009828535.3 Hylobates moloch | reverse complement strand
GTGATGAATAATAAATTTCCTTATAATATAAAATTAGATCTAAAAACAGTCAACTGATCTTTACCAATAGAGAAAATTACAATTCAGTGGAGAAAGGATGGCCTTTTCAATGAATGGTGCTGGTACAATTGGAAATTCACAAACCCATGCCATAGGAAAAATGAACCTAGATACAGACCTTATACTTTTCACAAAAGTTAGCCCGTAATGATGAAATTTTAAGGCATGATGTCTAAGAGAAAGTCAGAAATCATTTGTAAAACTCTTACCTACCGGGAAACTGATAAAATATTTACATCTAATGGTTGGGAAAAGCTGAGGCACACGTAGGCATGGACTTGCACTTCCTGAGACACCTCATCCAGCAATAACTCAAGGTCTATTAATTCCTCCCTAAAGGAGTTTTTCACACATTGATTGCCCCAACTTGTACAGCTTCCAACTGAGAGACTACATTTCTAACTTCCGAAATCTGGGAAAAAAGAGCTTTAGGTATATGCAAGTCTCTTTAGGACAAAGGGGAAACATGATGTTTTTGTGTGGGCATGAAAGTGAAACAGGAAAAGTTCCCTTGTGCCCCTCACAGAAGGAGTGTTGGGGATGTGGCTTGCTTCTTTGGCGCCCTGCTGATGAAACCTCCAGGAGAGGCATGCAGACCAGCAGGTTGTAGGGCTCCGACCCCACAGTTGCATCTAGGTAAATGCCTATAGGTCCTGAGGCCCCAGTGTGTGTGTGTTACAAGGGTGCTTTTTCAGTTTAGCCATCTACAGGCGGCTTGTGTTAGTCAGCTCAATGAGACCCCTGCCTTATCGCAAGGACAGAGGGCTTTCTGTATCCCAGGGTTTCTTGCCTTGGTGTATCGGGAGAATCAGAGGACAAGTGGGCTTGGAGAATGAGTGCAAGGTCTTACTGAGTGGAGGTAGCTCTCAGCAGATGGGGGAACCAGAAGGGGGATGGAGCGGGAAGGTGCTATTCCTTTGGAATCGGGCTGCTCAGTGATCCAGTCTCTCCTCCCTCTGCCCCAGCTGAACTCCATGTCATTCTTCCTATCAGTGGCCTGTCGGTGAGCTCTTCCGCAGGTGTCCTCTTGATGTCCAGCCACTGTGTCTTCTTCCACTGATGTGTTCCTCTCAACTTCCAGCTGCTTGTGTGTCTGCCTGCTAGGGTCTCGGTGTCTTTATAGGCACAGGATGGGGGGGTGGCAGGCCAGGGTGGTCTTGGGAAACGCAACATTTGGGCAGGAAAATAGAAATGCTTGTCCTCACCTAGGTCTGTGGGCACAGATGTGGTGGTGGAGTCCTAGCCAGGGACCAGGCCCTTCCCTTCCCAGCACTTCCGTGCCCTGCCCTGCCCCCCTTACATATTATTTTCTCCCTCTGAAGAGGTACATTTAGCTGCCATTAGAATATGGAGGATGACTGGTCTTAGCTACTTCCTGCTGACAAGAGGCACTGTTTTATTGAAATTGGCCCTCCCAGAGGTCTATCTAAGGGTTCCTAGCAAAGGGGAGCCATCGTCCGAGGCTCTGTTGGTCTGAGAGTTTGCAGTTTGATGGCTTCTAGGTGTCAGAGAAAAACCAAGTTTTATAAGGTTAAGTATGCATGGGTTAAACATATGTATTATAAAAGGAAATAATCTAGTGCCAAAGGTTACAGAGCTAAGAAGTAAAATATACTAACAATAACATTGTACCCCGAGCTGTTTCAACCTGGTGAAAGAAATTAAACCTTGCATGGGAGCAGATACACTTTTAGAATGAGATAACTGTTCTTGACATGTCTTTAGCAGTTAACAGGTGCACCCTGGGAATTCTGGGGTTTGCGGGCTTTCATGATGGCCACTAAAGCTTCTGTCTCTTTCCTGTATTTCCTCTCTCTTTCCTGGGCCTCCCTGTCTCTATTATAAAAGACTGAGGGCCAGGCATGGTGGCTCAAGCCTGTAATCCCAGCACTTTGGGAGGCCAAGGCAGGCGGATCACCGGAGGTCGGGAGTTCGAGACCAGCCTGATCAACATGGAGAAACCCCATCTCACTAAAAATACAAAATTAGCCGGGCATGGTGGCACATGCCTGTAATCCCACCTACTCGGGGGGCTGAGGCAGGAGAATCGCTTGAACCCAGGAAGTAGAGGTTGCAGTGATCTGAGACTGCACCATTGCACTCCAGCCTGGGCAACAAGAGTGAAACTTCATCTCATTAAAAAAAAAAAAAAAAAAAGACCAAGGTGACCACTTTCAGGAGGGTCCTCTAATGTGCTATCTGATCCTAGGGCCAATTTCTGCAACTTCCTCCTGATGTCAGGAGCTGCCTAATAAATTTTTCCTTTAGAATTAGGTGTCCCTTGACTGAATCAGGAGACAGAGCGGTGCGCTTTACCAAGTCCTCTCTTAAGCTTTCCAGATAAGCAGTAGAATTGTCATCAAATCCCTGGTCAATAATGGACAACTTAGCATAATTGAGAGGCTTGGTCTTGATCCTACGTAAACCCTCCGTTATGCACACCTGAAAGTGTCTCCTTTTCCAGTCTTCCATCTCATCACTGGGATCCCATTTAGAGTTATTCACTGGTACTCCTTCTCTTCCAGTTGTATGATAGTCACCCCCTTCCCTGATGCTATATGTGATACAAAACTCATTCCCAAATCTCTCTGCTGCTTGCAGAGTGGCCTGTTTCTCAGTGTCCATCAGGTTCTGATTGAAAAGCAAAATAACGTATCTCCCTGAGAATTCAAATATCTTGGTGAAATTCTGGAAGGCCTCTATGTATCTATCAGGGTCATCTGAACACTTGCCAAGGCCCCCCTTAATTTTCTTTAAGTTCTATAGGGAGAAAAGGAACCCGGACCTTACTGGGTCCAAATTCACTGGGCATCTGTTGGAGGAGCAACAATGAGACTGGGGCTTGTTTAGGGCGAGGATTTCTAGGAGAGGGCAAGTGAGAGGCTGAAGCTGGATAGGGAGGTTGGGGTGGACTCAGAGGAGCTGGGCTGGAGAGATCTGGCTCCTCTGCTGCAGAATCAGAGGATTAGTCTGGGACTCACATCTTTAATTCCCTGGGCTTGTCCCTTGCAACGCCTTCTTTGAGATTGCAAACAGGAGGGCTGGATCAATTCTACATTGTCAGCAAAAGTGTGGATTGCTTTGCAAGTTCTAGAAAGCCTGCACATATGGGGCCTCAGACCATCTGTCCTCATGTCTACAGAAAAGTTCCAACTGTCATATAGCATGGAAATAAGTGGTTCCTTCCTGAGGCCAAGCCAGTCCTTCCTGTAAATCATAATTTGGCGAAACCTTTGCGCAGAGAGCAATGAGGCACGTTTCCTCTAGATTCTGAGGGTTTAAGCAGTTCCAATGTTTCAGGATACACTCCAGAGAAGTATAAGCTGGGGGTGGTGAAGAGAACTGGTTGCCTATTCTGAAAGACAAGGAATAGAGGCATCTCTCATTCCCTTCTTTCTTTCAGTGAAAACTTACAGTGTGATGGAGAGAGAAAGGGGGAGTCCTTTCTTCACTTTCCACCTCTTATCCCTTAGCTCCGGCAACCTTGACAGGTGCTGGCCACAGGTACTAATGCGGTATGTACACATGAAGCGAGGAAAACCTGGAGAATAGGAATTAACCGCCCTCACCTCTGCCTCCCTTTCTCCCAGCTGTCAGCAGACTTTGAGTTCTCTGGGCCTGTTTATGCCATCAAGCATGGCCTCCTTCCGTGGGGTGGGGGGATTTAGTTGGCAGGAATTGGTTTTGCCCATTTACATTGTACCTGTTGCCTGGCTTTGGATCCCTTTGACCTGGTCTTTCTTTCTAGGGCCTCAGCCTGAAGCTTCAAATCGAATTTGGGACTCAAAAGCTATTTTATTTTATTTATTTTTATTTTTATTTTTTTGAGATGGAGTCTTGCTCTGTGGCCCAGGCTGGAGTGCAGTGGCACGATCTCGGCTCACTGCAAGCTCCGCCTCCCGGGTTCAGCCATTCTCCTGCCTCAGCCTCCCGAGTAGCTGGGACTACAGGCTCCCACCACCACGCCCTGCTAATTTTTTTTATTTTTAGTAGAGACGGGGTTTCACCATGTTAGTCAGGATGGTCTCCATCTCCTGACCTTGTGATCCGCCCACCTCGGCCTCCCAAAGTGCTGGGATTACAGGCGTGAGCCACCGCGCCCGGCCTCAAAAGCTATTTTAAAGGCTATTTACATCTGTTCAGATTGTCTCAAATAAGCCCTGCTGAATTTGCAGTTATCAGCCGGCAGGGGTCGCTCCACCACTAACTTTCCTATCAGAAACAGAGCTGGGGGTGGTGGCGGGGGGTGGCTCTCACTTAGAAAAGGGAAAAAAGAGAAAAATAGTTTAAGGGGCAAAAAGGGGAGATCCTGGGGGAATAATAGCTTGGTTAGTGCAAGTGCGCCTTTCTAATCTTTATATCTTTCTTCCCGTTCAGATCGGATTGGATTCTTTGGCTAGGGGAGAAACGTTCCATTGGTGCCGTGAGAAGCAACCATCCATTATCCCTGTGGGGTCATGGCTACTGCTGTAGCTTTCTCCCCCCTCCACCCACCCCCCCCTCCACTCCTCCCCCCTCCCCCCTCCCCCAGCTGTTGGGTGTGGCCTTTGCCTGCTGCGGGCAATCCCAGGAACCTCAGCTGGGAGGAAAAAGGATAACAGGAGGTGCCCTGAGTCATGCGTGCCTGTGGCTGTCAAGATGGAGGCATGGACCATACCTCTAAGAACAGTTCTTCTGATTTGCATCTTTGGCAGTTGAGGCAAATGCTCGTTTCATTTAGTAACATTGCCACAGCCTGTAGCAAAACTTTTAACATTATAAAGAAAGAGATAAGAGCCATTTCAAACTCTGTGAGAGAGAAAAGAGCTGAAGTCTGGGGGTTTTGACCTGCTGGGTTAGGGCGGAGTTTTTAAAACACTGCAAAAGGAAACAGAGCCCTTACTGACAGGAAAGAGAGGGGTGGCAGGTTTTAGGAAGAGAGGCAGACCTAACAGTTTCACGTTAACTCACACTCACCTTTGGAGATCCTGGTGAGGGCCCAGTTAAAACAGGAAAACTTCCCTTTTCCCTCTGGCAGGGCATGTTCATGGAGTGTGGCTCATTTCTTGCGTGCCCTGCTCCTCAAACCTCTAGGGGGAGCATGCAG
>NW_026657131.1:0-5146 GCF_009828535.3 Hylobates moloch | reverse complement strand
CTCTAATTTATCAAATAAAATGTTTGGCTAATTAATTCTGAGCCTTCCTTCTAGTGTGAAAGCTTTTAAGTCTATTCATTTCCCCCTTAATATCACTTTGGCTAATCCTATGAGTTTTGATATGTAGAATTTTCATTATCTTTCAGTTCCAAGTATTCAGTTCCAAATCTAATTTTCATTATGATTTTTCATCTATAAATTTTATAATATTGTTTTAAGTTGCCATAAATGGAATTTTTGTAGTCATGTTTTTAGACTGATTTATAAGTTAATTGTAATTAGAGAAGATGGTGTGATATGTTACCAATCTTTGAAATTTGTTTAAACTAACTTTAAACAATGTGTATATATGTTCCAGATGTGCTTGAAAATAATGTATATTCTCTAATTGTTTGCTGGAATTGTCTATATATGTCTGTTATCCTAGCTTGTTAATTGTGCTGTTCAAATCTTTTATATCTTTACCAATATTTTTCTGCTTGATTTATCAGTTATTAAGAAAGGTGTTAAAATCTCCCACTGTGATACAGAGTTTACTAATTCCTCCTTGTTGATTTGTCAAATTTTGTTAAAAATTGGTGGGACTGTAAACTAGTTCAACCATTGTGGAAGTCAGTGTGGCGATTCCTCAGGGATCTAGAACTAGAAATACCATTTGACCTAGCCATCCCATTACTGGGTATATACCCAAAGGATTATAAATCATGCTGCTACGAAGACACATGCACACGTATGTTTACTGTGGCACTATTCACAATAGCAAAGACTTGGAACCAACCCAAATGTCCAACAACGATAGACTGGATTAAGAAAATGTGGCACATATACACCATGGAATACTATGCAGCCATAAAAAAGGATGAGTTCATGTCCTTTGTGGGGACATGGATGAAACTGGAAACCATCATTCTCAGCAAACTATCGCAAGGACAAAAAACCAAACACCGCATGTTCTCACTCATAGGTGGGAATTGAGCAATGAGAACACATGGACACAGGAAGGGGAACATCACACTCCGGGGACAGTTGTGGGGTGGGGGGAGGGGGGAGTGATAGCATTTGGAGATATACCTAATGCTAAATGACGAGTTAATGGGTGCAGCACACCAACATGGCACATGGATACATATGTAACAAACCTGCACATTGTGCACATGTACCCTAAAACTTAAAGTATAATAATAATAAAATAAAAAAATTGTTTTGAGAGTCTTCAGCTAAATTGGGGTTCCAGTGCCACAGTGGCTAGCAGCCCTGCTCCAATGGCAAATGAAGAAGAGCTGAACATGGGTATTTACAGTGTGTTTTTCAGGGGATACTTCTTTAACCTCATGGAAGACCTAATGCCTAGTTGTTCAACCTGTGAACAGGGCATCCCTCACAGAGAAACTTGTTTATAGTGGCAGATGCCCCTGTGGCTCTTGTTTGACCTGTATTCAGTTTATGCCTGCCTGACCATCACTTTGGTGCTGGGAACACAACCCTGTGTTCCCCCAGGAATCCCAGGGAAAACTCACTAGGGGTTGATTCCGAGGCAACATAAAATTATAAGTATTCATTATAATATGTTAATAGGAGATTACACGTTTAAAATTGCTATATTTTACTGGTTAATTTACTTTTTCCATTATGAAATGACTCTATTTATCTCTTTTAATCCTTTCACCTTAAATTTTAAAATCCGATATTAAAATAGCGACTTCAGCTTTCTTTTGGTTAGTTTTTGCCTAGTAGTAGTTTTTTCAATTCTTTGACATTCAGTCTTTCTGTATCCTTACATTGAAATATAAATGAAGATATTTATCTTATAAACAGTATACAACTGAATGTTTGCTACAGTTTGGATTATGATGTGTTTGCCCTGTAAATCTCATGTTAAAATTTAATCCCCAGTGTGTCAGTGTTGGGAAGTGGGACCTAGTGGGAGGTGTTTGGGTTATAGGGGCAAATCCCTCACGAACCCTGGTAATTAGTGAGTTCTCACTCTATTAGTTCCCATGAGAGCTGGTTCTTTAAAAGAACCTGGCACCTCCCTCCCACTTCTCTCTCTTGCTTCCTCTCTTCCACCATGTGATCCCTGCACATGCCAGCTTCCCTCATCTTCTGACATGAGTGGAAGCAGCCAGAGGCCCTCACCAGAAGCAGATGCTGGCGCCATGCTACTTGTACAGCCTGCAGAAATTTGAGTCAAATAAAACTCTTTTCTTCATAAATTATCCGGTCTTAGGCATTCATTTAAAGCAACACAAAGACAGACTAAGACAAAAAACTGGTACCAAGAATGAGGTGTTGTTATAAAGATACCTAAAAATGTGGAAGCAGCTTTAGAGCTGGGTAATAGGCAGAGGTCAAAAGAATTTGGAGGGCTCAAAAGAAGAAAGGAAGGCAAGGGAAAGTTTCAGACTTCTTAGAGATTGTTTAATTGACTGTGAATTAAATGTTGATAGAAATATAAGCATTAGGCTGGGAGCAGTGGCACACACCTGTAATTCCAGCACTTTTGGAGGCTGAGGTGGTAGGATTGCTTGAGGCCAGGAGTTCTAGACCAGCCTGGTCAACATAGCAAGACCCTGTATCTACAAAACAAAACAAAAAAAAGTTAAAAAATTAGCTAGGCATGGTGGTACATGCTTGTAGTCCCACCTACTCTAGAGACTGAGGTGGGAGGATTGCTTGAGCCCAGGAGTTCAAGGCTGCAGTGAGCCATGATGGCACCACCATACTCAGCCTTGGTGACAGAGTGAGACCTTATCTCGAAAAAAAAGAAAAAAAGAAAGAAACAGGTAGTAAAGGCCATGCAGAGGAGGTCTCAGACGGAAAGAAGAAACTTATTGGGAGTTGGAACAAAAACCACCCATGTATGCCATAGGAAATAACTTGGCTGTATTGTGTCCATGCCCTAGGGCTTCTTAGAAGGCCATACTTAAGAATGATGACCTAGGGTTTCTGGTGGCAGAAATTTCTAAACAGCAAGAAATTCAAGAAGTAGTGTGGCTGCTTTTAACAACTTACAATCAGATGTGGCAGCAAAATAATGTCCTAAAGGTGGAATTAATAATTAACAGGGAAGCGGGGCATAAAAATTTGGAAAATTTACAGCCTGGCTATGTGTTAGAGAAGAACAGGGATTTTTAAGTAGAGCAATCCAAGGGTACTATGGGCAACAACTAACTACAGAAATTAGCACAGATAAAAGGGAGTTGGGTGCTAATAGTTGGAACAATGGAAAAAGGGCCCCAAAAGATTTCAGAAATCTTTGAAGCCTCCCCTCCCACAGGCCCAGAGGCCTAAAAGGAAAGAATGGTTTCAGAGAACAGGCTAGGAGTGCTGCTTCCCTGCATTCCCACCCCTCCAGCTCCAGTCAAGTCTCAAAGGGTCCCAGGTACTGCTTGGGCCATCACTCTGGAGGGTGCAAGATGTAAGCCTTGGCAGCATCTACATGGTGCTAGGTCTGCAGGTGCACAGAATGCTAGAGCCATGGAGGCTTGGCAGCTTCCATCTAGATTTTAGACGATGTATTAGAAAGCCTGGGAGTGCAGGCAGGAACCTACTGCATGGGCAGAGCTGTCACAGAGAAATCCACCAGGGCAGTGCCCAGTGGAGCTGTGGGAACAGGGCTGCTGCCCTCCAGACCTCAGAATTATAGAGCCACAGGTAGTGAGTCATCCTAGTTTGGAAAAGTTGCAAGCACCAGACTCAAACCCATGAGAGCAGCCACATGGGCTGTGCACAGAAAAGCCACAGGGGCAGGGCTGCTTAAGGCCTCAGGAGCACTTGAAACAGTGTACCCAGGATGTGAGACAGAGTCAAAGGTGATTATTTTGGAGCTATAAGATTTGCGTCTGCCAGGCTGAGTTTCATACTTGCGTGGGGTCTATTACCTCTTTCTTTTGGCCAATTTCTTCCTTTTGGAATGGAAGTGTTTACCCAATATCTGCTTCACCATTGTAGACTTGGAAGTAAATCATTTGTTTTTGATTTTACAAGCTCACAGCTATAAGAAACTTACCATGAGTCTCGGATGAGATGTTGGACTTTGGACTTTTTAGTTGGTGCTGGAGCAAGTTAAGACTATTATGATGGAGTGATTGTATTTTGTATGTGAGAAGGACATAAGATTTGGGGGGCTGAGGTTGGAATGCTGTGGTTTGGATATGGTGTGTTTAACCCCTCTAAATCTCATGTCAAAATTTAATCCCCAGTGTGACAGTGTTGGGAGGTGGGGCCTAGTGGGAGGTGTTTGCGTCATGGGGGTGGATCCTTCATGAATGCTTTGGTGCTATCCTCACAGTAATAAGTGAGTTTTCACTCTATTAGTTCTTGTTAGAGCTGGTACTTACTTAAAAAGAATCTGGCATCTCCCCTCACTCACCATGTGATCTTTGCACACACCAGCTCCTGCCACGTGTGGAAGCAGCTGGAGGCCCTCACCAGAAGCAGGTGCTGGCACCTTGCTTCTTGTACATCCTGCAGAACTGTGAGCCACATAAACTTATTTTCTTTAGAAATTACCCAGCCTCAGGTATTACTTCATAGCAACACAAAAAATTGACTAAAACAATGTTGTTCTTTTATTCACTCTGATAATCCTTGATATTTTAATTGATGTATTTAATCCATTTAGATTTATAGCAATTACTAATCTATTTGGATTTATTCCTACCGTCTTCATATGTGCCTTTTATTTGTTCTATTTTCTGTTTAATTTTCCTACTCTTATTTTCTTTTCTTTTTTTTTTCTTTTTTGAGACAGAGTCTTGCTCTTTCGCCCAGGCCAGAGTGCAGTGGCACAATCTCGGCTCACTGCAAGCTCCTCCTCCCAGGTTCACGCCATTCTCTTGCCTCAGCCTCCTGAGTAGCTGGGACTACAGGTGCCCACCACCGTGCCCGGCTAATTTTTTGTATTTTTAGTAGAGACGGGGTTTCACCGTGTTAACCAGGATGGTCTCGATCTCCTGACCTCGTGATCCACCTGCCTCGGCCTCCCAAAGTGCTGGGATTACAGGTGTGAGCCACCACGCCCAACCTCCTACTCTTATTTTCTTGACTTATTTTGAATTAAGTTTTTTCCATTTTTTAATTCAATTTTTCCCTCTGCTTATTTCAAAGTTACATATTTTATGTCTATGCTTTTGTTGATTACTCT